>NC_057810.1:155462490-155524601 GCF_018294505.1 Triticum aestivum
GGAAGATATGGGCCATATGGGCCATAGGAGGGAGGCACACCAACCCACAAGGGGTGGCACACCCCCCACCAGGGAAGGAGGCCAAATTGGACTAGGGAAGGGGGCGGATCCAACTAGGAGTCCAAGTAGGATTCCTCCTACTTGGGCGCGTCTAGGGCTGGCTCCCTCCCCCTTCCTCCTTTATATACATGGGGAAGGGGCGCCTACAAGACAGATAAATTGTTCCTAGCCGTGTTCGGCGCCCCCTTCCATAGCTTACGCCTCCGGTCATATTCTCGCGGTGCTTAGGCGAAGCCCTGCGTGGATCACTTCACCATCACCGTCACCACACCGTCGTGCTGACAGAACTCATCTACTTCCTCGACACTCTGCTGGATCAAGAGCTCGAGGGACGTCATCGCGCTGAATGTGTGCAGAACTCAGAGGTGCCATACATTCGGTACTTGATCGGTCGGAACGAGAAGACATTCGACTACATCAACCGCGTTAAGCAAACACTTCCACTTTCGGTCTACGAGGGTACGTGAACACACTCTCCCCCTCTCGTTGCTATGCATCTCCTAGATAGATCTTGCATGGGTGTAGGAATTTTTTTAAAATTGCATGCTACATTTCCCAACAGTCTACCACTGGAAATCACCTCTAGATCCAAAAAATATGTTGTCGTGGCAACGAAAATTGCAGTTGTAGCAACTTTTTGATGGCGTGGTGGTACTTTCAGACAATTTTAGTCTATTCTCAATACAGATCATCACATAATTAATAAGTAGATGAGACAAGCTAATAACATTAAACAAGTGACAAACAATACATAGTCGAGAAAGTGTGGAACTAAACAATAATAGACAAGCGTTCAATCATATAAAACTACATGTATCAAGGTCGCTTGTCTTGCCGGTTGCACTCTTCTATATCGGGGCTACTGGCGGCGATTGATTCCTACAAGGTTGGCATAGCATCCTTAATTGCCTTCAAGTGCGCCTCAGTTTCATTCGACTCATCTTCGCTGACTTCGGCATGGAAGAACCTGGTTGACGAGCGGACCTACTTGTTGATGACATACGCAAAAGTATTCTGAATGCATTCAAACTCTTTTCCTGAGTTGAATGGCGTGCATTATAGGTATCTACTTTAGTTGATGACGTCATTGGGATGCTTGAACGCTGTGCTTGAAAATATGTATTCTTCGATGAGGAGGTAGACATAGAAGGCACACTTCATGCTACCATTCGGGTGCTATATGCAAATGACTTGAGTGTGTGCAAGAAGAGTTTTTTTACCACTTCTATGGTGCCTCATCACCATGTATTCTCTGGTATTACTCCAGTCGAAGAGACATTCATAAGGAAGAGCATCCTGTCTCTGTTTGGTACTTTTGCGGAATTTGTGAAGTAAGAACTGGACATCATCAGTTGTA
Source organism: Triticum aestivum (assembly GCF_018294505.1). Classification (NCBI taxonomy): domain Eukaryota; kingdom Viridiplantae; phylum Streptophyta; class Magnoliopsida; order Poales; family Poaceae; genus Triticum; species Triticum aestivum. Next base: position 155,463,908 of record NC_057810.1, read on the forward strand.
GCTCAATATGAATACAGTGGCTTCTGTGCAAATAGATAAACATACCACAAATATGAACAAGTTTAAACTTCGATATGTAAAAGCTTCAAGAACTATAGAGAATATGACCAAGTTTAGAACACACCCCAATATCATTTTTGCAATATGTAGTTCTGTTGAATCTATAAACATATTGTCTTACTCCCTCCGTTCCTAAATATAAGTCTTTGTAGAGATTTTACTATGGAGTACATACGGAGCAAAATGAGTGAATCTACACTCTAAAATGCATCTATATACATCCGTATGTGGTTTATAGTGGAATCTCTATAAAGACTTATATTTAGGAACAGAGGGAGTAGAAACTAGGGGTCAAAGTTATTTTTCAAGGCTGTATAGAAGTGCCAATGTCCAAACTATAGCCTTTAGAGGAGGCGAACCCCAACCCAGCTTAAAAATACGGAAATGTTAACGCCCACACGTGTGGGCGTTCACCATCTCGACCACACGCATCCATCACCGTCAAGTACTTTATGCACGAATCTTGGCACAATCTGGTCGATTTTCTGCGCCACGTAGGACAAGGCGCGTGTGTGGTGTGTGAGATAGTTCGCCCGCATGTTGGTTGCCCTCCCGCGCTCAGCGGTTGCCACTCGGGGGCGTGCGGTCGAACTGCTATGCGCCCGCACGCCACACACTGACCATGGTTGACGTCAAACACATCGCGCACTTCGCCCCGCTCTCCCTCACGGTTCCATTTACTCACCCCCGCAGTTACTCGCACAAGCCACTTCGCATTTCAAACCATTGGAGGAGAAGACGAGGGGAGAAGGCGACGGCGGAGGCGGAAGATTCGATGGTGTTCGCGGTCGTCGGTGGTGCTCGCCAGATGGGAGCGGCTTCGCCGGAGCGCCTGCAAATTGAAGGTAATACTCGCTTGAACTCTCACAATCCTTTCCTGCATTTTTCCCCTTCCCTCCCTGTTCGATTCCTCGCTCGAGATTCGTAGAGATTCAGGCGATTTGGCGACGCGTCGGCGTTCCTGCCGGCGGTGGAGTCCTGTGCTAGCCATTTTCGGTGGCACTGGGCAGTTTCGTCGCCGCCGCGGCGGCGGCCTCGTCGGTGTGGTTCTGCCTGTCCGGAGGCACACACTGGTTGTGCCTTGGGATTGGGCTGGTGTTTTCCGGTCTGTTAGTTGCGCATTGGTTCGAATTGGTATTTGTAATCAGTTCGGGGAGAATTTTGAGGTTAAATTTGAAGTCATTGTAGTTGCCATTGAACCCTAGATCTAGTTAGTTGTTTTTGAAACTGAAGTATGAAGGCAAACGTGATAGTTTGAGTAACTATCATGATTGTATAGGCAACTAACTCCTGAATGACTGTGATAGTTGCCACAAACATGCTTTCCCATGCGGCAACTAACTTCGTAAAATGACTGTGATAGTTGCCACAAACAAGCTTTCCCATGCGGCAACTAATTTATTGAATAACTGTGATAGTTGCCACACAAACGCTTTTCCATGTGGCAACTAATTTCCTGAATTACTGTGATAGTAGCCATAAACATGCTTTTTCATTGTGGCAACTAATTTCCTGAATTACTGTGATAGTTGCCACACTGTATGAATGGTAAAGTGTAGTAAATCGGTAGTCACTGCAGTTTTAGCAACCAACTGCACTAGATGGCAACTAATCTGCACATCAACTGTGCCTGTTGCCACATGGATAGTATATTCTTGTGGCAAATAGAATGTGAACACACTATGTCTGTTGCCATACTGTAGACAGGACAATGTGGCAAATTGGCTGCATAACATGGCAACCAATTTGCACATCAATTGTGTCAGATGCCATACATATGCTTTCCATGTGGCAAGTATTTTGTCTGACCACAACATGTCTGTTGCCATGTTACAGTCAGTATAATGTGGCAAATTCATTGTACTGCAGATGCAATTTTCATGTTTTGCCATGATGACTTGTGATATCTAAACACACCATGGCAATTTTCAGGTTCTTCGTTAGATGTTTTCATCGCCTTTTAGTATTATGTGTTGCATTTTAACATGGCAATTTCAACCTAGCACATTTTTGCCGCTGAACACATGGCATTTCATTGGTGTATTTAGGACAGGGTGTGAGCTGCCACATCTTAGTTTTTGTGCAGTGGAGGATTTTGTGACTTTCTATCGTACTATCTTGGGCTAACATGGCAACTTCAACATTTTGTTTTCAAGTGCACTTATGATATGTACACTTTTTTTTCAAAATGTAACCAATGTGCTTAATTGCCACATTTATGTTTTCGACAATCATGGGGGGGGGTGCATGCGTGTTCATGTGATATTTTGCATTCACTAGTTGACATTTTCTGTTAGCTGGCAACTGCTTACATCCCACATTTTCATTTTCCACCATGACAATTTGGTCTGTTCCTACCTCAGCAGAATGGCTCGTGGTGATCATAAAAATGATGATGATGATTTCATGGATCCACCACAGCAGAATCGGGCAACTGGACGGAGAAAAGAGGGCGATGAGGTAACTGTCCACACACACCCCCTCCTCCTGCTTATGTTATTGGTTGCCACCTCGAGCTTGCAGTCATCTGTCATGAACTAAAATTTCATGACAGTGCAAAACATGGCAACAACTGATCACTTTTTGTCTGTGTTTTACTGAAGAAGAAACGTATTCACAACAGAGCCTCCCAAGAACGACTGACTACATTGACTGACAGATTTACCGACGATCAGAAGGGAGCTGCTGCTGAGATGGGTATGCAGGCTGTGATCAATGTCCGGTGCGTGAACCTTGTCGACCCTGTATGCGACTGGCTTGGTGAGATTTACGACCCCGCCTCTAGGGAATTTGTGATTCCGGGACGTGGAAGACTACCGTTGAACGAGGAATCCGTGTTCTGCACTTTGGGTGTGCCTCGTGGACATATCAAAGTCCCGTACGAGGTCAATAACGAGATCGAGGAAGCGTTGTTCCCCCGTTTGTTTCCTGGGTTGGAATCCATGCCGAACACGTCTGTACTGGCAGATTCGCTGCAGGCCATGACAACCCATGGAGATGTTTTTAAGATGAAGCTACTCATGTACCTCATCTCAGCTGTTTTCGCGCCGACCACTTCTCTTCGCCCAAGCAACAAATGCTTCCCCATCCTGGTGAATGATCCATCTTTACTACTTTATTTTCCTTCAATCTTTTGGCTCCGATGTCATGTGTAAAGCTAGTCACTGCCAGTGTTTTTTGATGTTTTTTCCATTTGATTTCTGATGCGGCAACTCGTTGTCCTGTATTTTTGTGCGGTGCAGGCGGAACTGAAAAATGTGAAGAACATGAATTGGTGTAAGTTTATTGCCGACTTCCTGCACGATGCATTCTCAAGCAAGATGTACCAAAAGGGTTGTCGACTGCATTTAATGGTATTTTTTTGACCAGTCCTTTCTGTGAACACTCTTTTTTAACACACTTTTATTCATGCATGGCAACCTGATAATAACAAGATGGCAACTATCATAATGACAATATGGAAACTGGCACAATGACAATATGACAACTGCCACCATATTATTATGGCAACTGTCATCATACTATGATGGCAATTGCCATCATGACAATATGGCAACTGCCATCACACTATGATGGCAACTAGCACATACAGATGGCAACTTCTTCTTTTTCCTCTTTTTCATGCACTACAACTTGATTATTATGGGAACATAGATTATTCTATTTTTTCCGCAAAGTACCATGATGGTAACTGATATTTCTTTCTTTTTAAAATTGTTGTTCATCAGCTCATGTACGTCGACTGTCTTGATCTGTCCATCGTGGATTTCACTGGGACAGGAGACCCGCCGCCTACGCACAAGTTTGCTGTTTCTCCGTGGGCTATCAACGCTGTCAAGGCTGTGCTTGCCACAAACAGGGTAACTAATACCAAATATGGAAAACTGCAGGTTAGTTCTGGTTTCTTTCTCTACACGGCATGCTTACAAATTTGACATGCGGCAACCGTCTGTGGTTCACAAGAGATGACTACCTTTGTTAGCCATGGTTGTCTGCGTATTGTATCCATGTCTCACTCCACATGGCAACTCTTTCATTCGTGCTGAAACTTACATTCGGGTCTTCTTCTTTTGTTGCATTTGCAACACATGAACTGCTAGTCAGTCTTCATCATTCTCTCTCTTACATCCTAGCTATTTTTTTTGTTTTTTCCAGCTGATGGCCAAGCATGCTATAGACTACAACGTGTTTGGGGGGCCTCAAAACTTTGGAAAGTGGATGGACGTGCACTCAGCTCCGTCTTGCCCTACTGAGGTAATCAAAAGATCTACATCTATGGTTTGCCTTGGATTATTTTTGATGTCGCGCAAGTGACTGTAATATGGGTGGTTATTGATGCTGCTTGTTTTGTGCACAGGCGAGGGCACCTGTTGAGCATCTAATTAGGCAGTTTGCATCCGGAATGACCGGCTTGCTTGGGAAGTTGGTTGAGGGGTGGACGTCCCTCAGTGGCTCTGACAACGACGCGGTTGCGAGGCAGTTCACTTCATTTGTCCTAGAACGTACACATCGACCAACTGGTTGGCGTGGCCGGTATGACTACAACAGTTCCCAAGAGCTTGCTGGCACACAAGATGAACTAGATGGAGACGCTGGTCTCAGCAAGGATGACGACGATGACATGGAGAACGTGCAACAGGACACTGATGATGATAAACATGCCGAAGTTCGTGCAGGTGGTAACAAGGGCAAGGATGCACCAGATGTCCCCCCACCGGAGAAAGTCAAAGAATATATGACTGCGAGAGGCGAGGGGGTGTTTCCATCAAAGAGGGGGAGGGCTCTAGAGGATGTTGGGCAGGGTTCTCCTGGCAAGAGGTCTAGGACCAATCCCTTAGCTGCCAGGAGGAGGTTCGACTTTAATTTTAGTTTTTTGCTTTGTCTATATTCTTGGAAAAGACTGATCCCTTTTTGCACTTGTTTTTGCCAAGCGCGGCAACGAGTTTTCTATCTGACAATTGCCACCTTTTTTTTCCTCCATCTCATACGTGCAGTGAGCCGACAGCTGGTGGACGAGCAGTTACGAAGAAACAGGCGCCAACTCCAACCTGTGTTTCTGCTCGGTTGAACAAAGGTGCCCCATTGCTGGTGACACCCCTTCCACTAGGTCATCTCCTCGTACGACATCCAACACCGGGGATCCTGTCGTGTTGCCAGACCTGAGGAAGCCAGTCAAGAAGTAGGTTTTCCATGCGCTTTCATTGACATAGTGCTATATTTTTTTGATTTTTCAATGCACCCGTTCAGCTTGTCACATGGTCTTCTGTCATCATCCCCACATGGGCAACTGATGTTTTTCAAATGATTTTTTCCTTCCTTTTTAAGTGCATGGCAACTCCTACTTGTTTTTACATGGCAACTGGCATCTAGGCCAAATGGCAACTCTTACTGTACCTAATGGCAATTGTCATCTTTTCCATTGGCTTCTGTGCTTATCCCATACCTAGTTTTGAAATTGCATTCATGGAAGAACAGACATTTTTATCATTCTTCAAGTTGGCTAACATAGCAACTACTACTGGATTTGCATGGCAACTTCTAACTATGCCACATGGCAACTCATATTCCCCTTACATGGCAACTACCAGCTTTTCCACTTATTTTTCATTTTTTTAAGATTTCCACCATGGCAAATATATTTTGTTCATTTTTAATACCTTTTTCATGTGCTTTCTTTTTGCAGGGTGAAGAAGACTACTACACGTGGGGCCAAGCATATCAGTAAGGACCTACTCAAACGCCTTCATTCAAAGTTGTCAACAGGGGGCAACTCAGATGTTCATGAGGCGCTAGGCGACAAAACTGCAACTGCACCGTCAACTGCTCCCACTAACTCTGACGCAAGTGGCCAACCATCTCCGCCGGTTGCAGATGTGCAGGCTAGAACAACAGGCATCCATACATCAGGGAGTGACGAGTCGCTATATGCCAGGACAGCTGAAATATTGCCAACTCTTCTGGCAATGAAGGATGCTGCTGTGAGCCATGCCATCCCATCAGCAAGCGTTGAAGTGGACGCTCCCGAGGCCAACCTAAGCAAGGAAAATTCCCACTCATCTGACACTGATTCCAAGCGCGTGCGTGGTGGCACTCCTGTGTCCACGACAGAAGTGGCTGAGGCGGCAGTTCACAATGATATGCCATCTATAGGTGAGAGTCTTGGGACAACAGCTCCAGCTCCTGTCGGTGCAGATACTGCTAAGGCGACTGTTTCGCGTGCTGGTCTTCCACCTAGGCATCGTAGCCCCGCAAGCAATCAATAGTCATACCCAATGCACCAGCTGTAGCTAGGAGCAGCAGAGACGAGTCTGGTTATGTTCCTGTGTCCACACTATTCCCGCCACCTGCCAAAAGAAATGTGATGGAGAAACCGGAAGACTGGAGCACAACTGATGCAGGTGTCAAGCCGGGCACGAGTGACGTAGGTGAACGTCCGGAGCAGACTGCGCCTTTACCCGCAGTGGAAATCCCCAGCTTAAATCTGCGCACTTCCAGGCTCCCAGTCAATCTGGGTGTCCCATACAGCCCAAACAAGAAGATTATCAAGAAAGCTGCGGCTGATACTGCTGACAACACGCCCCGCCCTACAAATAAGCCCGATCATTCTGTAGCGGCCGATTCAGATATGTTTGTTGATCTTTCACCCTTGGATTCTGCCCCGCAAGTTGTTCGTGGTCCGGCCAGTAGGCATGAGAGGCACCCAATGGCCTTCACCCCACCGAGCTTTAGTCTTGGTATAAGTCAAGATCAACCAGTGGTGCCAGATCCTATGCCAGTTGTCTTTGCTTTCCCAGGAGGCATGCCCGCAATGATGGCGCAGCCAATGGTCGAGGGCAGGAAGGCTGTCAAGTTCGCTGAGCCGATAGTCCAAGGTACATTTATCATGTGCTTATCATTTTCTTGTATACATTTTTGTAGTTTGACTTTTGTCCCAACCATATTTTTTGGGGGGGTTCTCACTTGTGATGGCAACTGATATGTGATGACATGGCAACTGGATTTGATGCACCATGTCACCTATATTTTTTTGCTGCCATGCTGCATTTCACATTGGGTAACCACATGGCAACGGAAGTTGATTCAACGTGGCAACTGTAGTTGTTATCACATGGCAAATACAGTGCAATACACATGGCAACTGGATTTGCTGCACCATGTCACCTGCATTTTTTGTTTCCATGCTGCATTTTTCCATTCGGCAAGCACACGGCAAGTGGAGTTGACACAACATGGCAACTGTAGTTGCTGTGACATGTCAACTACACTGCAACTACATGGCAACTGTAGTTGCACCACACATGGCAACTCCTCAATTTTTGTACCTACATTTCACATCATGCACCCTATCTTCTCACAATCCATCTTTTTTGATTTCTAGGTATCCTAATCCACTTTTTTGATCCTTGCAGCCACCCCTGAGGAGATTTCACCGTCACTTGATGAAGCTTACCGCAGGATCGAGGAGGCAGCATTGCAGAGGAGGTCCTCACGATGGCAGGGGCAATCAAGTTCCAACGTGCCTGCAAATACGGTATCTGAGGATACCATTAGGAGTGCCACCCCTGGTTCTGTGAGGTAGCAGAGGGTAGTTCACCCACCTCCCGCGAAAGACTATGAGCCCGAATTCAGGGCCACAAAGGAACAAACCCAGCTGTATGATATTGTCAAGCAGTATGGAAATGCGAGGGCCAGCAGCAAGCACATGAAGGAGCTGAAAGCGTAAATGACCACACCACATAATCTCTCATTTTGCTTTGCTCCTTTTTTACCATTCATCTTCTTCGTACTTTCTATACATGATCCGCTTATGTTTTAGTTCTTTCATTTTTTTTTACTTAGTAGGCTTGATTCTTTCATGTTATATCATTTTCATATAGCTCATGTTGGACAGAACCAAGGTCATTCAATACGAAGCGACGTACGTCGACCTGGGTGATCTTGCCGAGTCTATGAGGCCAAACGGTAAAATGTCGACGAATGTAGTTGCATGCGGGATTGACTACATCAACAATCATACGGATGTGTGTGCCGACAAAATAATCATGCATTACAGTGTGACCTGCAAAATATGGGATGGTGACTTCCACCACAAAATACCGAGGAAGAATTTTGCTCAACACGGTGAATTCAAGCTCACACTGAAGAAATATGTGAGTACTCCTTCCCTGTTTGCACTTTTTTTCACATGGTATGGTTTTTTGCCATCATCTCCACTCTGTTTGTGTGGCAGATGTTTCATGTGGCAATAGCTACCGTGCAAACTGACTTTTTGATTTTTTTGCATCCCGTGCAAACTATGTGGCAACTTCATAGTAAAATACACGGCAAATTTTGTTCATACATGGACGGCAACTTTCTTTTCAACTACCCCCACCATAACTAAACATTCTACGTGATTCTACTTTTTTTGTCCCTCTGCTGTTCTTCATGTGAACTCTGCTTCTCATTTCCTTCACTTTTACATGCAGGTCATGTTCCCTATGTTCCAGGAGCTTGCACCACACGACCCAAACGACAAGTGTGGTCACCACTATGCGATCTGTCTTGACCTGAAGAACCAACGCTTTGAGGTGCTTGATTCAATGTGTTCGACACCTGATGCAGACCTTACTTCGCATGCTGAATTCTTCATCAACAATGTCAAAGAGACATGGAACCGTCACTACGAAAACTCAAAGGTCCAGATCAGACATTTCCCGGTTGAGTACGTGGCGACTACGAATCAAGGGAACACGTAATTTCCTACCCCCTCCTTCATGTGCCATTTACATCAATCCCACCCCTCTTTTGTTGTTACATCTGAATTGAAGTTTATCACTGCTATGTCTGTCCTTTTTGCAAGTTCACCTGACTCTTTTTCTAGTGCAGGACAGACTGTGGCTTTCACACGTTGAAATACTTTGCAAAGTGGGAAGGTAGACTTGTCCCCGCTGTCACAGCTGCAACGGTCGTCAAGCTCCGGAAAATTTACACATGGAACTGGTTGACGAATGAAGATTTCAACAAGCGGTCCGGATTATGCGAGTTCGTGGAGGAACCTGTCAAGAAAGTCATCAAGAAGTACAAGTGATCACGTGGCGTTACACACCAGACGCATACCTTACATTCTGTTGCCGAGGAATGTAAGGTACTATCTCTTTGTTCTTGTCAAAACCATGTTCGTGCGATGTTATGACTGCAACCCCACGTAGCCTAGTATGTAGTGGTGGTGTGTGAGCGACATTTGAATATTTTCTATAATATATGTGTGGATGTGAACCTACTTAGGCGTGACATCCGATACGTTTTATGTTTATCATTATCACTATGGTTTCATCGTTTGTAGCAACAGTTTGCTGCTTCGAATTACGATGTTTTAAAACATGGCAAAATGTAGTTCATCAGATATGGTCAGTGAAAGTCCTCGTCGTTTTTCATTTGACTGTTTTGCTTCTTCTTTTTCATCGCTAACTGTACCGGCTAGCATGCTAGTTTGATCATGTAGCCGTAACCTTTCCTGTGGTTGATGCACGTTATGCTTTTTTCAATTTGTTTCCCATACATTGCACACAACACACTATGTATGACTAAACCGCGACGAATTTTCATGGAAATATATGCGATGCAGAGTCATTACAAATACCATGTCATTTCAGTACAGCTAACATGGCAGATTCAGTACAAACAACACGGCAGATCCAGCATAATTAACATGGCAGATCCAGTATAATTAACATGACAGATCCAGTACAACTAACATGGCAGATCCAGTACAATTAACATGGCATATTTAGTATAAAATAGCACGGCATATTTAGTATAAAATAGCATGGCAGATTAACTACACATAACATGGCAGATTAAGTACCCATAACATGGCAACTGCAATTATCCATTCAATGTATTTTCCTTCAACTTCTGATGCCCCTCAAGAGTCATTCTCCCAATTTAAAAAAAATTCACAACATCTAGGGTACAAAACAAAATGTCCACAAGGACCATGTCATAGCGCCCCAATTTTTGCTTATGGATTACCCGTCCCTTTGTTCGTTTTCTTGTGTTTTGCTTGAATCTCCAATCCCGATTTGTACCTTACCTCTCTTGGACGACCCTTTGTGATGGAACGGGGTGGGTTCCTGACCTGGGTTTGTGTGCTTGCTGTTCCAGATGCTATCTCCGAGTTTTTAGATGATGGCCCCGTGGATGAAGGCACACTTGATGTGCGGGGGAACCGGTGCAAGGCTTCCTCAGCTTTCCTCTTCTTGATCTCATCAAGCTCTCTTTTCAGGGCCTTCCTGTGTTTTTCTGTGACTCTCGCTGTCTCATCACTCTTGCATGCTTCATCAATTAGCTCAGCATAGTTCTTTGTCAGCACAACGTGCCTCACGGCTTCCATGATTGCCTCAGGTCTCTCGTCATGCACAGCCAGAACTGCGTTTGTTGTCTGCGGCGCAAACGCGTCGTCAGCGTCCCAAGTCCATCGCCGCCTTATGAAATGGCAGGGCATCCGTGTCACAGCGTTCATGTCCATTACTTTTAGTATGTGACAGCACACAATGTCATCCCGTTCAAACTTGCAGCATTGGCAGTAGTATTCGCCTTCGCCTATCGAGGCTTTGACGAAGTAGTTCCTTCCTTTGTCCGGGTCTTCAGGTTCTGAATCTGACATGCCCAAAATAGAACACACCTTGAATGTATGTTCGTCCACCTACAAAGCCGTGAACATGCTGGCATGCTTTATTTCTTCCTGGAATCTGCAAGTTTTATGTGTTTTCTGTTAAACTATCGTGCACTCTTTTTTTGTAGCACCTTATGTTGTCATGGAAATAGAAATACATTTTATTTGAACATGACAAACATAGTACATTGAACATGGCAAATATAGTACCTTGAACATGGCAACTGCAGTACACTAGACATGGCAACTGCATTACATCAGACATGGCAACTGCAATACACTAGACATGGCAACTGTATTACATTTTCAACTGGCCATCGTCATTTCCACACCAACATTCCCCAATGGAAGCACATTGCATAAAACATGGCAACTGCATTTTTATTAAACATGGCATCTACAGTTGAGTAAACATGGCAATTGCATTTCAACGAACATGGCAGTTGCATTTTAGCAAACATGTCAATTGCATTTCAGCACATGTGCCGACAATATATACATTTTTTCAGTTGACATTGGCATTTGCATACCAACATGCCCCAATGGAAGTACAGTGCATTAAACATGGCAACTGCACTTCATTGAACATGGAAAATGCATCCGAGCAAGCATGGCAAACAGAATTTTCATTGAACATGGCAACTACAACTGAGTAAGCATGGCAAACAGTATTTCATTAAACATGGCAACTGCATATCATGGAAACTGCTTTGCACTCTATATGGCACCTACTGCCTTAGTGCTTTTGCGCAAATACGACTGTAACGCAACTGACTTACTTGTTAAAGATCTTGTTGGTGTATATCTTGCTCATTTGCCTCTCCATCGGTAAATATGTTAGCAATTTTGGCTGCTTTAGTGCGGTGGTCACTTCTTGCTGTAGCTCAGATCCCAGAATTTTTTGTTGCAAAGCTGTGTACTGCTTAGCAAGCTGTAGCAATGAGTTGCCAGGGCTCATGTACCGCTTCAAAACAGCATTGAATCCCTCACTGCGCTGCCTAGTCTGCAGAAAGGGGAAGAAGCACTGCATGAAGTAGGCCGGCACCCAGTACATTCTCTTCTCCCATAGGCTAGCAAGAGTCTCGTTGTCTTGGACTTGATATGTTTCAATCATGGCCATCCAGTTCCTTTCAAACTCCTCCACCGTCAAGCTGTGGTCCACGCACAGCTCGAATGCCTTGTGCAGCTCTGGACGGTCAGCAAAGAACGGTCCTAGCGTCTCCTCAGCCTTCTTTATAATGTGCCACCTGCAGTGCCTGTGCACTGCCAACAGAAAGACCTCCTCTATGCCTGCACGCATGCTGAAATCCTGGTCTGTTATTGTGTTCATCGGAGCAAGTCCATCCATGCACTCCAAGAAGGTCTTGAACAGCCAAACGTACCCATCCGTGTCTTTGTTCCGAATGAGCTCACAGCCAAACTGCAACGACTGATTGTGGTTATTTATTCCTATGAACGGAGCACATGGCATCTTGTACATATTAGTGAGATACGTCGCATTGAATGCAATGCAATCTCGGAAATGTTTGTAGGCTCTCCTTGCAGCGCCATCCACCCAATACATGTTCCTGACACGGTCCTCATCGTCCAACCTTATCCTGTAGAAGAAATCTGGATCTTCCTTCGCTTTCTCATCGAAGTAGGCCATTGTGGCCTCTATGTCAGCCAACTTGCTCTCTCTATGGTACTTTGCCTGTAGGTTTGTGACGTCAGTTGGTATGTAGGGCATGCTACTCAGAGTCCCCTTTTTGCTGTGGATGAGTGATAGTATCTGGACCATTCTTGATGGACCGACGTTACAATCATGTAGCAGCTTTATGAATTGCCTTTCGACGAGGGTGAATCCTTTGTGGGCGGTCAGAAATTATACCAGGTCGAACTTCTTTATGAGTTTGTGGTTGTGCTCATCAAAGTATTCAGTGACCACATACTGTGTTCCATCTACGTTTAGCTTACACCGGACAGGGCATCCCGGCTTGAGAATGATACCTCTTTTTCGTTCCGGAACGACAGGCGCAACACCTTTCCCCTTCTTGTTCCTTCGTGCCTTGTGGCACCTCATCTCACCTCTGCTGTATTTGTTAGTTTTCTTAATTTTCCTATGGTATTCGGTGTTGACGGCAAACCCATGGAACTTTGCATATGTCTGGTAGAATTCCTTTGCTTCTGCAAACGATTCAAATCTCTGCCCAATGTACGGTGGCTGAGGTACCATGATCTCTGATTGCCCATCATCTTCATCCCCTTGTGCCTCATCGTCAGTTTCATCATTCACTTCAGTATCAGCGGCAGTTTCATCTACTTGAGTGTTGCCAGTGCTTGTGTTCAAAGGGGTGCCTGTCGGAATTGCTGGAACGATTGCCATTTCCGACTCTGACTCGGCATTGTTTGCGGCATGATTGTCTGGTGGCTGGTGGAACGCGTCTTCCGTGCGCTCAGAGCTCCCCGCAGTAGATGTCCCCGCGCCGCTGTTCACTGTAGTTGTAGGCCCTGTAATAGAAAAAACAGGTATGAGAGTAAGATTTTTGTTTGAATAACATGTTCATCGCAACGGATCACATCAACTTCAAGTGATTTGGCATTAGATCATTCAAACAGCAAGCCATGAGTCTGTGCGTGGACATATGGCAACTGTAGTTGTCCAGTCATGGCAGCTACAGTCCAACAAACATGGCAACTATTGTTTGCCAATGCACGACAACCAGCTTTTTTAGTACGAAAACTTGGGTTCTATATGCATGGTAGCTGCAGTTCTGTATACATGGCAAATACTGCTACCAATACATGGCAACCACTGTGTTCTAGCATCAAAACTATTGCATTCTAAGCCTGCTCTCACTAGGCAAATGCGATCAACCATTAGCGCTGCACACATGCTTTTAGCAGTTGGCAAATTCTCGAAGACAATACATGACTCATTGCACACAACCACTTGTTAGCGTTTTATGCTTGGTTTTGTCCACCATCACTGCTACAAATCTTCTTTTTCGTCACGCGCTATTTTTTTCCCATAAAAACAAATGTAGTGCTCTTTTGTGGTTCAATTTTTTCCTTACCTTATTGTGCTGCATGTGCCCATCTTGTGTGGTCTGTGACACCAAATTGACGTGCTCTATCTGCAATCTGTGAAGCTTGCCACGAGAAGTTTTCCGGGTTACCACCACCGTAATAACCTGTAAGCATCGTAGTAGTTGGTCAATACATGGCAAATGCAGTTTGTGCTAGCATGGCAACTGCAGTTGTCCTGGCATGGCAACTGCAGTTATTCCTCCATGGCAACTGCAGTTGTCCAGGAAGGGCAACAATAGTTGTCCAGGGATGACAACTACAGTTATTTATCCATGGCAATTGCAGTTGTCCAGTCATGGCAACTGCAGTTGTCAACTATGCTCATTCTGCTAATTCACCGTCCGCAACTTCACTTTTTTATGGACTCATCTGTGTATGACGTTGATGGCAGGTACATGGGTGCTGCCTGATGCCACGTGCTGCACGAAGGCTTTGCATTTTCACCCGTCATAACTCGTGAGTCTTTTTTCCAACCTTTGCAAGTTTATTTTTCATGTCCAGACCAGTATGTGTTCTTTTTCGTATGCGTTACCTTGATTAGCCACATTAGCTAGTTTAAGTTGGTTGCCCGTACATTTGTCAGTGATAGCGCCCTGTGACTGAACTTGCCATGGAGGCCCCCTGAGTGTGTTTTGGTCATAAGAACCTACGAAAAAATGACAGTGTACGACATAAGTAGAATGTCATCTTCATCGTTGCGAACATGGCAACTGTTCTTTTCTTTTGTTATCACGCATCATACGAATGCCTGCATACTATTCTAGTAGTGGCAGCAATGGCCCTGCAGAAATGAGTTGACTGTACTCTGATGCATCCCAAGGGGGCATTTCTGGCCTTTGAGAACCCCAAGTATCAGCGCCATCTTCGTGATTCATTCTTTCCGCGTCTCGCTTCCAATGTGTTCTCAATCACTGCATGAACAAGAACGCATCAACAATCCACAAGAATTGTATTCTTCCGCTGCTTGCACATAGAAGATAACACGTCAGTGTTATCACATTTTCATGCATAGGCAACCAACACATCGCGGAAAGTAGGAAATGCACATGGACACTCTTTTTTCTAAAATTTTGTGTGCTAGCTATCCGTTCGATTAGATGGCAACAACCACTACAATAGGATGGCAAGCAACAGGTCAACCTGGTGGCAGTTACTGACAATGAAAGGTGGCAACTGACGTTATACACAAGTGGCTATTAATTTTTCCCACCCCCCTTTATTCCAAATTTGTCATTCCTCTCCTTTTTTAGGGATTCCTACTCATCCATTTCATAACCAACTACTTGCGTCAATCAAACTAGGAACTTAAGTTAATCTCAAGCATAGTACATGGCAGATCTGGTGTATTCTGCTTGGCAAATGTGAAGATACACCGAACCATGTAGTGTTTTACCCCTATAGCATGGATCTAGTCGCCACCTTCATCTATAAATTTTGCAATTTTCTGCCCAGAAGAAGGATGAGAAGCAGTATGAGATCGGGAGATTTCACCTGCTTTTAGCTGATCGTCTTTGGAGGGCGGGGTTGGAGTGGGGGGCTGGGGGTGGGGGAGGGTTGGGGTGTGGTTTGTGGTGGGAAGGCCCTACAGATCTGCTCTGCTTGCCATGGCAACCAGAGAAGCCCGGTGACGGAGGTAGGGGTTCGAGAGGTGGGGGACGATGGCGACAGTCGAGAGTGGGGATCGATCGGAGGCCGGGAACGACTGGGTTGTCCGGGCAGCAGGGTCGTCTGGCCCGGACGGGGTCGTGCGGGCGGGGTTGCCACACACCGGACATGCGGGCTGTGCAATTGCGCGCCCGAACGCAGTCGTGCGGGCGAGTTCCTGTCCATACCACACGAGGCGTACGGGCGGGTTCCTATCCATGCCACACGTGTGGCAGTTATCGGGACCCTAAAAATAAGCCCCTCATAAGGTCAACTCTGGCCGATCCCCTACCGGACTATAGAGGAGGTAATTTTTGGTTTCACTCCTTTATGCCCCACCCAACCAAAGTCCTAGACCGAATAGAGGAGGATAATTTTTACTCTGCCTCCAATCCGGCGCCTATATTTATTTGGCCGCTACCGCTTGAAGGAAAAAAAAATCCCCTTCCACCTCCGCTACCTCACCCAACTCGACTCCCGAGCCGAATCTATGTTGGTGGCATCCTTTCCGTCCCTGCTGGCCACCAACCACCACCGTGGATGCTTGGTAGAACCGTCCGTGGTCCTCGCCCACCCAGATTAATTTGAGCCTCTCTCGCACCGTCACCGGCGCAAAATTGGCAGATCTATGACCGCCGCCACTGGATTTGGCGCATCCGGTCGCCGGTGACCGCTCTTTTACCATGGATTGATCGGATACCGAACTGCACAGCCCCGGCAACGCGTCTGTGCCACATGCAGGTTGCTTGGATCTAACTCGTCGATGGTTCGCCGGCAAAGACACGCACGGCCGTCTGCCGGGCTCGATGCTAGCCCAATAGCTTGTCGGCTCCCTGTTGCCGGTCATAATGTGTGACGACTGCCCACGGCAGGTGTTGCGCCGAGGTTCGACCATGCCGGAACACCCCGGATGGGTGTTCTTCAAGTGCAAAAAGATGGGGTGAGTGTGAGTTTTGATTCGGTCGTTCATCAGATTCGGCACAATTTGTAGCTCATTGTTTGCTCAAATTTGTGTGTAGGATGGATGCAAGTTTTGATATTGGAAGGAAGATTACATCGATCTATTGATAGCGAGAAATTTGATAGATGTTCGTGCCGAAGAAGAAATAAGTGTCCAAGCTCGAGAAGTAAATAGAGAGAATTAACAATGAAGACATAGTGAAAATATTAATCCAACTAGTAGGAGCAGTTATGGAAGTTGGATATCCATTAAAGTGTCTAATTGTGGTTCTTGTTTCCTTTGATTTCGTTCTCGTAGCGAAGAATTGATGAATTATGTACTCCAATGCATCACAATTAATATCGTTCAATGAAATGAAATAAGCAATGGAAAATGTTTCGGTGGCCGAAAATGAGATACTAATGATTTTTTTACTCCGTTACATTTAGTGGGCCGGGTAGGAAATTTACTCCATTGAATCTTTACTCAGCCGGTTTCTTGTTACTCATGGATTTGTGAACTAGGGTTCATGAAGGAGAGGAGACATTGGGGAAAATTCTGGGATCTTCTACCGATCCCCTTCTCACATCTCTTTATTTATATTTTTGTTCTTTTACAATGTAGTCCTCCTGTCCTTACATAATGACAACTCACATCAACACTCCCCCTCAAGATGGGGTGAATATATTATACAGACCCATCTTGCTACAGAAAATAGAGAATGATTTCTCAGGTAGACCTTTTGTAAGTATATCCGCTACTTGACTAGATGAACTTACATAAGGCATACATATTATTCCTCTATCCAATTTCTCTTTGATGAAGTGACGATCAATTTCCACATGTTTGGTTCTATCATGTTGCACTGGGTTATTTGCAATATCTATGGCAGCCTTGTTATCACAGTATAGCATTAGTGGTGATTCCTTGAACAACCCTAGTTCTGTCAGTAAAATCTTTAACCATAATACTTCACATACACCATGTGCCATGGATCGAAACTCAGCTTCTGCCGTGGATCTAGCCACAACAGTTTGCTTCTTGCTGCGCCATGAAACTAAATTCCCACCAACGAAGGTACTGTACCCAGATGTTGATCGTCGATCATCCAGTGAGCCTGCCCAATCTGCATCAGTATAACACTCAACCTGGAGGTTTCCCTGATGACTGTACAGTAAACCCTTCCCTGGACACCCCTTCAAATAGCGTAGGATTCGAGTCACGGCATCCATATGAGATGATCTTGGGTCATGCATGAATTGGCTCACTACACTAACAGCAAACGCAATATCTGGTCGAGTATGAGACAGGTAAATGAGCTTACTGACTAATCTTTGATAGCATTCACGGTCCACGGGTTTTCCTGAATCACTCAACAGGCGATGGTTTTGCTCAATTGGGTTTGCAGCTGGACGACACCCAAGCATACCTGCCTCTTGTAGTAGGTCTAGGACATATTTTCTTTGGGAAAGGAAAATACCTTTTGGTCCTCTAGATACTTCTATCCCAAGAAAATATCTCAAGTGTCCCAAATCCTTGACTTCAAATTCTTGCGCAAGATGATGTTTTAAGTGAATAATTTCCTCTTGGTCATCACCTGTGATAACAATGTCATCCACATATACAATGAGGACGACAACCTTGCTCATTCTACGTTTGTAAAACATGGTGTGGTCTACATTGCTCTGAGTGTACCCAATTCTCAACATAGCACGCCGAAACCTATCAAACCAGGCCCTTGGCGATTGTTTGAGCCCGTACAAGGAGCGACGTAAGCGAAGTACCTTTCTTGTAACATAGCCAGACTCAAACCCTGGTGGGATCTCCATATACACTTCTTCTTGAAGGTCGCCATGAAGAAAGGCATTTTTTACATCCATCTGGTGAATGTTCCAATTCAAGTTTGCTGCACATGATATGAGTGTTCTAACAGAATTCATTTTTGCTACAGGTGCAAATGTTTCCTCATAGTCAATTCCATATGTTTGGGTATATCCCTTTGCCACAAGGCGAGCTTTATATCTATCCACTTTACCCTCTGGGGTATGCTTAATGTTGAAAACCCACTTGCAACCTACAGGTTGTTTACCTGGTGGTAGATCCACAAGCTCCCAGGTTTTGTTCTTTTCCAAAGCTCGCATCTCTTCAAGCATTGCTTCCCTCCACTTTGGATCCTCCTTGGTTGTGTCCCAATTATTAGGTATGGATGTGGAATCTAGAGATGTAATGAAGCTCTGAAAGGATGGGCTACAATGTTTGTAGGAGATGAAATTGGCTATGTTGTGTTTATAACCAACGTCGTAGTCTTTTAGGTGTGGGGGAAGATTTAAGGTTCTAGTTGGTTTTCTCAAGGCAATGGGTAAATTACCTCGCGGAACAGATGTCGACAATTGGTTATCACTCTCACCCATGGTGCTAGTAGGAGAAATAGGACTAGGAGAGTGATCATCAGTACCTGGGTCATCATGTGCAGAGTGATCAACATTCTGTGAAGGTGATACTGAATCTCCTGTTGCATCTTGCATGTCTCTATGACCAAAATTGTTACTCTCCTCATGATTTATCTCTTCCCCATGTCTAGGAATATTATTATCAAGAGCAGAAGCATCTGGAGTAGGGACAAGTATTGATCCAATAAGGGTGCCCCCACCACTGCTCTCCCCATCTTGTCCTACTTCAGGTGGGGATAGAGCAATGCCAGTGTCATTGGCTGATCCAAGATAATAAGGTTCATGTTCATGAAAGGTCACATCCATACTCACAAAGAACCGACGTTCAGAGGGACACCAACACCTATAGCCCTTTTGAGAAGGAGAATAGCCCATAAAGACACATTTGATGGCACGGGGATCTAATTTCTCAACAGAATTTCGATAATCATGCACAAAAGAAACACAACCAAATACCTTTGGAGGGACCACAAAATCATTTGTGTTCAAAAGACACTCAGCTGGAGTCTTAAACTCAAGAGTGCGTAGAGGCATATGATTTATTAAATATGCTGCTGTTTTTATTGCCTCCCCCCAAAGAAACTTAGGGACATTCATGGTGAACATGAGTGAACGAGCAACTTCAAGTAAATGCCTATTCTTACGTTCTGCAACACCATTCTGTTCTGGTGTATTTACGCATGTAGTTTGATGCTCAATGCCATGTGATGCAAGGAACTGTCCAAACTCCATGTTAACATATTCAGTACCGTTGTAAGAACGTAAGGTCTTTATAGTTGTTCCAAATTGGTTTTGAATGAGAGCACACAAATCTTTGAAAACAGGGAACACATCACTTTTACGCTTCAAAAGGTAAAGCCAAGTGTAACGACTAAATCCATCAATGAAAGTCACAAACCACCTATGTCCAGAAACAGAATAAACCTCACAGGGCCCCCAAACATCAGAATGTATTACTTCAAATGGTTTATGACTTCGCAAACCCTTGCTAGGATAGGTACCCCTTGTATGTTTTGCTAATTCACATGCATCGCATACAAGGGATTCTCTAGAACACAATTTAAAGAGAGAGGGATAAATACGTGACATAGCAGCAAAAGAGAGGTGTCCCAATCTTCGGTGGTGAAGTAACAATTCTTGAGTAGGAGACATGCAGGTTGCAAGAGCAATTTCATCTCCCCCTTCATCAAGATAGTAGAGTCCCTCATGCATGGTCCCAGTCCCGAGAACTCTCCCTGTCCCAAGCTCCTGAAAAACACAACAGGTGGGATCAAACCAACATCTACAATTGAGAGCTCTAGTGATGGAGCTAACTGATAATAGGCTGATAGGAAATTTAGGAACATGCAGAACTGGTGATAAGGACAATGTCTTGGTACACTGGATGGTTCCACGCCCTGTAATAAGTGCCATGGAACCATCAGCAACACGAACTTTTTCCTTACCAGAGGTAGGTGTGTAGGAAGTAAACAAGTTTGAGGCTCCTGTCATGTGGTTAGTAGCTCCAGTATCAATTATCCATGATCTTGACTGGGCTTGGTGGGATTCCATACCTTGGGTGATGGTATTAAAGCTAGAATCAACTTTGGAGGAACCTTGGGACGAAGATGAGCCTTCGGAGAGTTTGAGCTTGGATTTGAAATCCTCAAGAGCTTGCATATCTACCACAGGTAGTTCCCTTGCAGATGCATTGTAATTAGCTTGTCTTTTGTTTGAACCCCGAGCTCCCCCTAGCTGAGATCTCCCTTTATCCCACCAAGATGGATAACCATGCAACTCAAAACACTCACCCTTGGTGTGTCCTTTTCTCTTGCAATGGTCACAAAGCAATTTGCTTTTATCCACCTTACCAAAGGAATTTGTAGCACGGCGAGGTTGTACGGATAATGCAGCACGAGCATCTGCACGCTCCTGACCATCCTCCTTCGGTTGTGTCAAACGAGTCTCCTCCTCAATCATGCTAGAAATAATATCATCAAGACTAGGCCACTCAGGCATTGCAAATATCAATTGACGACGGAGGTTTAGTTCCTGGTCTAGGCCATCAAGAAAGAGCTTGCTCACAAACGACTCAAACCACACATGATGAATTGCCAAGTCATCCTTGTGAACAGGTTCAAAAGGGTGATGATAATGTAAGTCTCTGTATAATTTCTTTACTTCACCTTCATACTCTGTTACAGATCTTGAGCGCTGCTTCAAATTAGTTAACTCATGCATGATACGGGTGGCTTGCATTTTATTTGTTTTCCCTGCAAATTGTTTCTTCAAAGATGACCAGACCTCACAAACAGTGTCCATGCCTTCCACTTGTTCTCTAATTTTTGGTTCCATACTTCCCAACAGCCATACTAGTACTTTATCATTGATTTGTTTCCTGCCTGCACCGCCTTTCTCCAAACTTTCTTCATTGCCAACAAGTAAATAATCATAGTCATTGGCGCTCAGAATCAATTTGGCATGGCGTGCCCAACTGATGTAGTCACCAGGTCCTGATAGTCTGACTGGATTTGGCTCAAGTGTATGCTTAACTGGCTCAGCAGCAGCCTTTGATTGGTGCTGGTGCTCAAGCAGTTTGCTAAATATTTCATACATCTTATCAACACTAGAATCCCCTGTTTTTTCTTTACTTGGATCTCCCATGGTTCAGTGAGCAAGAATATATTCCAACACTAGTACTTGGTTCTTCTTCTCAAACACGTGCAGCCCAAAGAGGAACCAACTAGTACAGCTCAACAATGTGTCAAAGAGTATGGCAATTACTTCAGATTGCAACACTAGCAAATATTATTGTTTAATCCGGCCAGCTGACCACCAAAGCAGCTCCAGGCAACACTGATTCTTCTTCTAAAGCAATAAAAAACACAGATGCTCAAGGAGTCCGAGAGTCAAGTTGGGGACGAACTAGACCTGCTCACGGCGCCGGATGGCAGGAGAGAAAAATTAGCTTGTAGCGGGCGAGGGAGTCCAGACGCCCAAGCTCTATTCAACTCAACAGGTAGCTGCAGGAGCCTCCCCGATTGTACTTGATTCGGACAGAATCGAGGTCGCTTCAGCAAAGCCAGCAGCAGAAGCACCTCCAACAATAGGAGCGACACATCACCCCACCGACGACCAAACTCAATCGGAATCACAGGAGAACCACACAGGATTCGACCCGCCCTGATACCATCTTGTTACTCATGGATTTGTGAACTAGGGTTCATGAAGGAGAGGAGACATTGGGGAAAATTCTGGGGTCTTCTACCGATCCCCTTCTCACATCTCTTTATTTATATTTTTGTTTTTTTACAATGTAGTCCTCTTGTCCTTACATAATGACAACTCACATCAACACGGTTCCTCATCTATTTTTTTGGCATCATATAAGTTGGCCTAACTAGTTTAGAAAGCAAAAGCTGGGAAGGGGGTGGCTTAATTTTTAAACCGTCAAAAGAACGGGGACTTTGTTATCATATTGTTAATCTATTTTTTCGTGGGGTATCATATTGGTAGTCTAATTGAGCCGGGTGAACCTAATACAAAATATGGGATCATCAGTGGCACACAAACATGTGGAAATAAAATGCCATGAGTGTGTGAGTATAACTAGCAGGTAGTTTATGCTACAAAAGCAATTTCTCATGGTCCCGAGACAACCACAACCTTTAGTTTAGCAAGGTCGTACGTACGACAAGTCAAGTCATCAACTACTCCCTTCGTCCCAAAATATAAGAATTAGTGTTAAAAACGTTCTTATCTTTTAGGACGGAGGGAGTAATAAATATAGTTGGACTTGTTCGTTTGCGTTTTTCCCCTTCTCAAGTACAGATCGAGTCCAGGGATGACATGATCGAGCCGTGTACCTTGCAGCAGAAGACGTATGGGGTTTGACATAGCAGCGGACTAGCTGCGCATGGGCCACGTACCCTAGCCAGTGGTAGATTCCACACGTGCGAGAGAGCACGCAGGGGTTACCAGAAAGCGCTCTTACGAGGAGGTAGTTGATTACTAAGTCGCAAACGATCGACGCCACGACCAAGCAAATGATATCGGACGATGATTGTGATAGGTACGTTCTGCTTTACTACTTTTTTTTTTTTTGCGGGTAACGTTCTGCTTTACTACTAAAATGACATGTCAATAGATCTTGACTGCTTCAGATAAACTTTCAGTTTTCAGCAGGACGAAATGACCGTCGCTGCGTGCTACCAAGTTCCAGATTGATAACAAGGACAAACAGTCAAGTACAATAATCAATTAGTATATCCTAGCTTGGCTACTGTACACGTACGTGATTAGTTTGAGAAACGTCTGCGCGTACGTGTGCATGCATCATGGCCAAATTTGACCATCCGAGTTTACGGACGTTCTGAATGTCGCTCGCTGCTGACTAGGGCGCACAGCAATCATGGTCTCACGGATCTAGTCCGTGCATGAGCTTGCAACCAGTCCTGCGTTCATACATGCACTGCCATATTTCTCCATGCAAAATGCGCACGTGCTGGCGGCCCGTGTGTCGTACGTGGCCGCCAAGTAACGCTGCCTTGGATGCACATGCGAGCCATGCCACAATGTCCTGCATGCACGACAGGTCGTGCGCGCCGGCATGCATGTGTGTTGCATTGCTCTGCATGCACCATGCATTGTGAAATCGTATGATAGTATTTTCATCTCAAAAAGCTTATCTTAAATTTGTCTAAGTACAATCCTTCTTGATGCCACATCCTGCTACCAGAAACGCCAGCTTGCCTTCTTTTATCTCAAAATAAATAAATATAATTATGCGCATAAAAGAAGTGAGAGCAAGGGGAAAGAAATGCCAACAAAGTTAAACGCAGAGTTTCACAGTTTCGCGAAACTGCCATGCATGCATGTTTGTTTAGTAAAATATTACACTCTTCAAAAATTATGCCCCTTGATAATAACCAGCATGGTAATTGAAAATCTATAATATTTTGCTTACATATATACTTTTAAAGAATTTAATTATCAAAAGTTACATTATAAGTTAAAATTTCAAAGTCCATCTATTTTCATGGGAAGCTAGCAGAAACTTTTTATTGATGAACTTGGTTAGAATATGAGCCAGTTTTATATCCTTGGTTAATTAGTTTTGGTCAGTCAAATTTGCTCGGATCTGGTTGTGGTTCGTCTATGTTCGTGTGTCTTCAGGTTGGATCCTTTCGATCTACGTTATTATTCATCAGCGGCGGTTGCTGTTCTGGTGCGCTGGTCCTACGGGGCCTTAGCACGACGACTTTCCGACTGTCTACTACAACAAGTTGTGCCCGACTCCGGCGAGGGAGGGGTGATGACGGCGGCGCGCCTTCGGCTCGTTTCAGTGATTGTAGTCGTCGCTAGGTGGTCTACGGATCTGGATGTAATTTTTATTATTTCTAGTGTTCGTTGTAATGCCGTGATGGAAGATGAATAGATTGAAAGTTTTCTCGAAAAAAAAATCCCTCAATAAAGATTTTCTCCTCAGTAGTCAAACCAAGCATCAATCACCCGTAGTAATCTTGCCTAGTAAACCTAAGCAGCACTAATTGTCTTGCTTAACTCGCACACGAAACCATACGTGGGATGCGACCGTGTCCAGTGTCTCGTAGCCAGGCCACCTATAAAGCCATCACGAGCACACCCCATCTGTTGGACATCATCACCTAGCTACCCGGCGCCGGCGGCATACCTCGATATCTCTGGATCGACGGCACGAGCGAATTCACTTGATTTTGGTTCCAAGATGTCTACCGTGACGACCATAAGCAGCACAAGCAAGGAGTCGCTGGAGGTGGAAGAGCTTGTCGACACAAGGCTGTCGCTCGTGATCGGCGCCGGAAGCCAACCGCCGCCGGCGCCAGAGGCAGCGGGTCATGTGGCGGGAAATATCGGAAGGAAGAACGGGGAGAGGTGGATAGGCGGCGGTAGTGCAAGGCAGCATGGCAAGAGGGCCAGGGCTGTGCACGGCGGCAGCGACATCGACGACGACGACGACGGAGGGGACGCAGTCGGCCGCGCCAGGAAGAAGCTCCGGCTCACCGCGGAGCAGGCGGCGCTGCTGGAGAAAAGCGTCCGAGCCCACAACGTCCTCTCCCATGTACGTCCATATCTTCCCTAAGTGCAATGAAATTTCAGGGTCTGAGTCTGATCGTAATGCTTTTGAATTGCAGGGTGAGAAGCACGATCTTGCGGGGCAGCTTGGGTTGAAGCCGAGGCAGGTGGAGGTGTGGTTCCAGAACAGGAGGGCGCGGACCAAGCTCAAGCAGACGGAGCTCGACTGCGAGCTGCTGCGCCGGTGGTGCGAGCGCCTCAGCGACGACAACGCGCGGCTCCGGCGAGAGCTCGCCGAGACACGCGCGGTCCTCCTCGTCGGCGGTGCACAGGACTTGACGTTCACGGGGTGTCCTTCCTGCAACAGGCTCGCCGGCGGCCGGAGGGCGGCCTAGTCGATTTCGACTGCAAGATTAATTACCGCCGCCATAGGACTAGTCAAACTAGAAGTGCGCTGTCACGGAGTACTCGTTAACTGTAGCATACGATAGGCTATAGGGTATAGGGTAGTGAATTATCTAGGCATGACCGAAATATGGGATTTTTTTTTAAAACTATGAAGAATTTTATAGCAAATTCAAAAACTATATGTCCTAATACATAAAAATCAAAACTATGATCCCGTCGGCCTTCTATTGGCCGAAGAGGGTCTTTTCGGCCTACCGTTGGCCGAAGTGAGCTCTTCGGCCTCCCATTGACCGAAGAGTGGCCAGCTGGGCCGAAGACAGTAGCTTCGGCTTACTCTTGGCCAAAGAGTGGTCTTTGGCTTCCTGAAGGCCGAAGAGTGCCGGACCCATCCAGGCGCTTTGCCTCGCTGCAGCTGCACGTACGTACGCTGACTCATATGCATGCAGCAGTATGGACTTACATGCATGCGGGTGCACGTACCTGTCGTTCCATCCATCGATCTCACATGGCATTTATCTAATCACGCGCGGCTGGCCGTTGGTGCTACTGTATTATATAATCACCTGCAGCATGTACTAATGCATGTGCGCTAGTACGCGGCTATAAGAGCAACTCCAACCGCCAACTCAAATCGTCCGCGCGTATCTGTTTGGGTCGAAACGGACCAAAGCGCCGGTCAAACGCGCGGACCCAAACCTAAACCGCGATCTCAACGCAAGTATGACTACACTAACCACGATCTCTAAATCGTTAACATTTTCGGTCACAAAGGTATGTAGACACCACTCTCCTCTCGTAGATGTGCATCTTCTAGATTGATCTTGGTGATCGAGGTGGCGCGAGCTGCTCACGGCGAAGCAGCGGCGGATGGCGGCATACGCGGCCGACTCTCCCAACTGGGAGGTTTGGTCCGCGTTCGAGCACGAGGAAGACTGTCGTCATGGCGTGCAGGCCAACTCCGTGTACCCCGCGCCACCCCCAAAGATGAAGCCGGAGGAGAAGGAGGATGGCCAGCGTTGGGTGCATGCGTCGACCCAAACGTCCTGCCAGTGTTGGGTGCATGCGTCGACCCAAACGAAAAACTGGACACATGTGTTCATTTGGCCGATCCAAATATCCGCTTTTTGTTCGTTTGGATCGCCGGTTGGAGTTGCTCTAACACACACTACTACTACCGACCATGCACTTGCACGTGATTGGCAAAAAAATCCTGCACTGGTACTGGTATACGTAGATAGTACATCCACATGCAAAGCACTATTACTAGTCTACCTAGATAGTACTACAAGCACATTTTGTATGATGAATTTCATAGCAGACTGCTATTAGCAGTATACAGAATGTAGCTCCTAGCCTCAAGGCTCCTACATGCACATGCGGTACCGTCTCCGTCACCAGATGAGCGGGCACGTACAAACTTTGCATGCCATGTGAGATCGATGGATGGGTGGATGGAACGACTGGTCAATTCCATCGAGTCTGTAACTGCAGCGAGGCGAGCGTCTGGGACATCACATGCATTAGGCTGGTCATAGTGGAGAGTAACTTAGACTAGTAACATACATATGTTACTAGTCTATGTTACTACCTTCATAGTGGGTAGTGTCATAGGTGTGGTAACATAGTTGCCTTCATTTATTACTTTGTAGACTCATTATGCATTGAAAACCGCTATGTGATGGTAACATATTATGTTACTCTATTTGCCTTTCTCCTCATTAACTACTTGCCACATCACCAATTTTGCTTATGTGGCATCTATGTTACTACCTATGTTACTCCCATTATGACCAGCCTTAGTACATGCTGCAGATGATTAGATAATACAGTAGCTCCAAGCCACCAACGGCCAGGTTCATGTAGCTGCATGCATGTGAGATCGAGTTCATATCCACGAATAAAGGCTGCTGCATGCATATGTCAGCAAGCTAGCCAGCCAGCGTACGTGCAGCTGCCGAGGCAGAGCGCCTGGATGGGTTTGGCACTCTTCGGCCTTCACGAAGCCGAAGACCACTCTTCGGCCAACAGTAAGCTGAAGCTACTGTCTTCGGCCCAGCTGGCCACTCTTCGGTCAATGGGAGGCCGAAGAGCTCACTTCGGCCAACGGCAGACCGAAAAGGACATCTTCAGCCAACAGAAGACCGACGGGGTCATAGTTTTGATTTTTATGCATTAGGGTGTATAGTTTTTGAATTTGCTATAAAATTCATCACATTTTTAAAAAAAATCGGAATATGGAGTGTGTGGTGAGGTTTATCTAGACTTACGTTCACGTGAGCCTGACGAGCTGACAAAAAAAGTGGATGCACCGTTTGATGCATGTACTTGCTACGGTAGTACTTTGGTAAAGTTTCGTTATACAGATGTGTTTAATTACTTCCTCGCTCTGGATGATCACAATTCTTGCATGATTTCGAGCTGCATAATTTTGGTCGGGGCTGAGAGGACCTCTGTACTGTTGGAAATGACGAAAAGGCGAAATGAAGACCGAGCTTTATGGAGACCTAAATTTCAAAACTTCAAAATTCAAACATTTTTTGCAGCTTGCAATTCAAGCTATTCCATCCTGATTTTTTACGCACATACACATTGCATCCATGTATACAAATGTTTTTTTTTAATTTTTTGAAAATGAAAAGCTTGAATCTTGAAATTTTCAAAATTAAGTCCTCCATGGAGCTTAATCTCTCTCCAAACTGCCCTACTCTGGAAATGAGCTTCACATATAGGTATTATATCCAATTTTACCATCGCACAGGTCACTTATTTTGCAGAGCATAGTTTATCATAACTAGCGAATTGTCCGTACATTGCAACCATGACATACATGGTCTAGTGATCCTCTCGTCCAACACTCGATGATACGCATAGTAGTTCTAGTGATCCTCCCGTCCAATTATCGATGATAGACATACAAGTTCAAGTGATCCTTCCATCCAACGCTCGATGATACTTGTCATAACTAATATGATTCATCGTCCAAAGAATGACACCCTACATAATCCTGCCATCTAACACTCAATGATACTTTACATAATTAGCATGGCCCTTCCGTCCAAAGAATGACACTTTTCCTAATTAACATAACCCTCCAATTCAAAGAATGATACTCCTTTCGACAAGACGCAAAGCTTGCGTATCATTTCATTAATAGAACAAATTGAAACGAGAACAAAGGAGGGTACATCACATGGCACAACCAAAGATGGCGTAAACATGGTGCCTAGAGCATAGAGCATGGGATGCTAGGCACAAAGAGAAGCTGCAACACAACATTAAACTTCCCTGACCAAGAGAAACAACCCGAACCGAAACGATGCCCAAAGTCTCTAAAACCATCACCAGGTACGCCACGAGCAAACAAGACGGACGCCTTCATGAAGGGGAACGATGCTGACGTCGCCGTTCTCCGATCCGAAGAACCAGACCCGAGGTTTCCCCCGTTGCTCGAAGAGGTGTAAGGAGTGAATTATCTAGGCATGACCTAAATTTAGAGTGTGGTGAGGTTTATGTAGACAGTAGACTCACACTCTCACATGAGCCTAACGAGCTGACAAGATTGATGCATGTACTCTGGTATTAGCTACGGTGTACTTTGGTAGTTTCGTTATAGTATGTGTTTACTTCCTCGCTCTGGATGATCACGATTAAGTCCTGCATGATCTCGAGCAGCAAAATTGGCCCCAAATTAACTGCTGGAATCAGTTAGTCCACTACTCACTTAGACGGAGGCCAGGGAGCGTTTGGTTACTGGATCTATCCGATGGGAGATGGTAGCTCGGGCTATCTTCAACCGGTTTGGATGGTGGTCATGTAATAGGATAGGCAATTAGTTTTCCTATTTTTCTTTTGCCAGTCGATTGTGGCTTTCCTTTACCTTTCTGCTCTTTGTGAGCTTTTTTGGTTCGTTTGTTTGAGACTTCAAGACCTTTGTTGAACTTATTTGCTTATTAATAAAGGTGGCCGTATGCATCGCTCTGATGTAGAGGTCGGGATCTCGCCCTTTTCTAAAAAAAAGGTTAGTCCACTAGTCATTGCTCATATCACATCTGACAAAATGAGCGAACCTTCTTTCCATTATTCTTGCATTGGAATGGACAATCCTTGCCTTCGCGGTCAGTTCAATGGAAAGGTCACAAGGTGCTCTTGAACTCTCGTGTGGTTTCTGGAAACAATAACATTTCAGGCATGCATGGTCGAGATGGGTTCATGCTAAGCTTTTTCATGAGCCGCCAGGTACCATAGATGGTTAGGTTTCTTGTGGTGGAAACCAATCCACCAGGAATTAAGTCCTAGACTTGGCACTAGTGCTCGTATTTTTCTATAGTTATTTTTAGTTTTTTTAGGGATGCTCGTTTAGTGGAAGGGAACGGACAGCGTCACACCTTGAGAAACCACCAAACACCATACTACTGAATACACCGAGCCATCTCCGGAAGGGGCCGACTCACTGTTGAGATTGCCGCTCGCTCCAGGCCATGCTGCGCCGCTTCTACAAAGAGATGGCAATGACAAAGAACAGAGATCATGGGGAACACACATATATGATAGGAGATCATCGGAAGTGCTGGACCATCCCATCCCAGAGTCGAGCATGCTACATGTGAGGGACAAGACATGCCCGGAGATGCTGACCCGCTACAACCGAAAGGAACCGGGCTCCACAATAATGCCTCAAGAAGGTGATCCGCTAAAACCAAGCGCCACCGCCATCTAGTCCGAGAAGACGGACTAGGGTTTTCACTCAGAGCCATGACATCACAAGTGGACCCCACAACAATGCGCTCAAGAGGGAAGCAACACCCGCAAGCGTCATCATCGCCAGCGCGGGAGTGCGGAGCTTTCAGTCCAACCCTTACAAGTGGCACCGCGAAACTAAGCTTGCCAGGCCTAACCGTGGGGCCGTGATGGTGGTGGTGGTGGGGGCTGTGAGCTGTCACCGAAGACACGACAACAACATGATCACCCGCCAACCCTCCCCTTGGTATCCACATAGCCAAAAAGAGGTGCCACCACTACTGCAACTGCTTGTCCACGAGCCAAACGTGCATTCCCGGGGCCGTCGCCCCAGCATCCAGGATCCCGAGACTGACGACCATCATTATTGCAGCTCACCAACCACGATAGCAAGAACTTGTAGGTGCGTCCTTCCACTGTTGGCTGGACATAGACATCGATTCCCAATGGATCTGGCGACATAGTCGCCCACACCGGCGTCCCCACCCAGTCTTGTCTAGACCAGGAGGGGTCACAACGAGTGCATGTTGACAACCCGCCGTCGAGCACGCCATGGCCATGGCCCTCCTCTGGTCTTGCCAACTCACACACGAGCAAGGCCTTATCCGTGGCCAGCAAGCCGAGACCTCTAACGACAGGACTGCCTGAATCAGAACCGGACCGACGCAACCGTACCATTCCGCATGCGCCGACATGGAAGGACCTCCGAGCTACCACTAATTCACACACATCGCCGCCCATGACAAGAAAGCACTCCGAGGAGGTCAACCCCGCTGTCGTCGGCCACGCAGGGGGAGAAGAGAGAATGAGGCATCGGCACTATGTAAGGTCCGGTCACCCCCATGTCGCCCTGACTGCCGTTGAGTCTGAGAAGATGGACTAGTATTTTTAACCAGAGCCATGGCATCACAAGTGAACCCACAACAATGCGCTCAAGAGGGAAGCAGCACCCGCAAGCGTCATCGTCGCCAGCGCTGGAACGCGGAGCTTTTGGTCCAACCCTCACAAGTCCCGCCGCGAAACTAAGCTTGTCAGGCCAAAACCGCGGGGGCATGGTCAGGGGGAGGGGGGAGGGGACGTTTGCTGCCAGCACAATGCCTCTAGACCCAAACCAGGGAGCCATCACCACCGAAGGCACGACGACAACATGATCATCTGCCAACCCTCCCCTTGCTAACCATATATAGCCAAAGAGACACCACCACTCCTACTACTGCTTTTTTTAGAAGAACAGGGAGCCTTGCCCGGTTCCATTATATTAATGAAACCAAATTCAGTCCAGATTCAGATATTACATAAGCTCACTAAGAGGAGCAGTTCAGAAATAAGAAACGATGGCTTTAAGACAGTACAAAGGTAAAGCAACCGGATCATAGGCACTGCTAGTATCAGATGCAGATCGGCTCCTGGGATGCCTTGCGCGCTTTCAGCGGCGGTGCAGTCACCGCCTGAGGGGACTAGGCAGCCACCAGTGTCGAGGTCGGACTTGACAATGATGCAGCTTCTGAACGCTTCTTGGAGGGGGACGAGAAGCCCACTGCATCGTCTGAGATCTTCAGCTTGTCCCATGGAGTCACCAACGGGGCTCCAGCGAGCTTCATGATCAGCCACCGATCATTAGTGGTTGTCTCAGATCGGTCGCCGGGTGTGTCGTGAAGGCCTCCAGCCTTTCTGCCGCCCCATCCGAAGACAGGATCACCCAGTTCTTGATGGTTTTTAGAATCAGCCTCATCACCTGCTTAATGGATGTCCACATGGTGTTATTGAAAATCATAGAGTTCCTATATTTCCAAATACACCAAAGAACAGCTGCATTGGCCGTGTTGAGAGCAGAGTGTTTTTTGTTAGCAATCCAGAGTTTGGCCACTGATTCAAAATCAGTTCCAGTATCCACTCCAAAGTGATTTGAGACCACAGGCCAGATCTGTCTAGAGACCACACAGTCAAAAAACAAATGCGAGCATGTTTCAGCCTCAGAGCAGAACACACACTCAAGCGGCTTAATAATCTGTCTTTTCCTGAGGTTATCCCTGGTCATTAGCTTGTTGTTGGCAAGGAGCCACATGAATACATGGATTTTCGGTGGAACTTTTAGCTTCCACACCGAGGGTATAAAGACTGGTTGCACCCCCCCTAAAATTAATCACATGGTAAAGTGAGCTAGTGGAGTAAACCCCCCTGTTCTCTAACTGCCAAACAAGGGCATCGGTTTCATTGGTAAGTGTCAGGCTACTAGTTATCTCCACTAACTTCTGATACCACTGTTCCATGAGTCTATCATAAAAAATCCTTCTAAAAGTGAGCCTAAGTTGCGTACCATCCCATACTTCCCTGACACTATTGGTTTGTTCATTACAAATTGAGTAGATAGGCCAGAATTACACTGCCAGTGGGGAGGTACCAAACCAGGTGTCTTCCCAAAACCTAACTTTTTCACCCGACCCAACTTTCCACCTATAACCAAGTTTAAGTGCTTGGATAGTGGTTTTCAGCCCCTTCCAGAATCTGGAGGCACTGGGGGATAGGTTAGGAGCAAAAACATTAATCTTACTAGACATTACTTGTGATCAATGATCATTTTCCATGGTTTTCCTTCACTCTCATAGTATCTCTTCACCCAGGAACCTAGTAAACATAAGTTGACATCTTGGAGGTTTGGGATTCCCAAGCCTCCAAATTCTTTCTTCATACACACCATTTTCCAGTTGGCAAGATGAAGTTTCCTATGGCCTTCAAAATCATTCCACAAACAGTTGGCCATTTGAGAGTTGATCATCTCAATGGCCCATTTAGGGAACTTAAAGAAGGATAGAAGATAGATTGGAATACTGGCCAGGCAAGCCTGGATCAGAATGAGCCTACCTTTATAAGAGAGGAGCTTACCTCTCCAACCAACAATTCTTTTCATAATTTTATCTATGAGAGGTTGGATATCCTCCTTCCTAAGCTTGTCATGGTGCAGGGGGATGCCAAGATATTTAATAGGGAAAGACCCCCCATTACAATCTAGGGCAGCAAGAAAGTGCATGAAATCAGAGTTTTCCATGTTAATTGGGATCAACTCACTCTTAGAGTAGTTGATCCTCATGCCAGAAACCTGCTCAAAACAGGTGAGGATAATTTTGAGGTTGGAGGCATGGGTAAGGTCATTATCTAAAAAGAGCAGGGTATCATCAGCATACTGCAGACAAATGATCCCTCCGTTGCAGACTTCAGCACATAGTCCAGCAATCAAGTTACAGCTAGCTTCTTTGGATAGCATCTTGGTCAGCACATCTACTACTAAGTTGAAAAGTAATGGGGAAATAGGATCCCCCTGTCTGAGCCCTTTGCTAGCTAAAAAGAAGTCACTTTCAGTATTGTTAATTTTGACCCCAACCGAGCCATTATGGGTGATCTGCTGGATCCAATTAATCCAAGTATCACCAAAGCCTCTTTTTTTGAGGAGGTCCAGGAGGAAACCAAGGTCTACTTTATAAAAGGCTTTTTCATAATCCAGTTTCAAAACCAAACCTTATTTTTTCCCAGAAGGGACTGAGTGCACTACTTCATGGGCAGTGACCACGCTCTCCAGAATGTATCTGCCTTTGAGGAAGGCAGATTGGTTACTGGCAATAAGCCTCTGGAGAATCATAGTCAGCCTATTGGTGAGGAACTCAGTAAAATTTTTGAAACTACAGTTAAGCAGGCTGATGGGTCTAAACTTCATCATGGAAGTAGCATCAGGTTCCTTAGGGATGAGGGAGAGCATGGCAAAGTTAAGTCTATGTATGTCCAACTCTCCCTTATGAAAATCATTAAACATGGCTATTAGATCCACCTTAATCACCTCCCAAAAATGTTGGTAAAATAAGAAAGGAATCCCATCTGGTCCAGGGGCACCATCAGGGTAGGAGTCAAAGACTGCTTTCTTAATCTCTTCTTCAGTAAAAGGTGATTCTAGGGTCTCATTCTCTGCAGGTGTGACTAATTCCTCTACAGAGAAAAAGCCAGAGCTCAGTGTGAAGCCACTATTGTGCTCTTTTTTAAACAAATCTTTATAGAAGTCTTCAGCTACTCCAAGCATATCTTTAATATCATTGACAGGCCCATCAGGGCCATCTAAGGAGTGGATGAGGGTTTTCCTCCTCCTTTGATTAGCCACTGCATGGAAGTATGCAGTGTTTCTGTCACCTTCTTTAATATCTCTATCTCTAGATCTCTGTTTAGCTTTAGTTTCTTCCTGAAGCCAAATTTTCTGGAGTTCAGTATGAATGAATTTCATTTTGTTGAACTCCCCTTCAGAAAGATCAGAGGTTTCAGATTTGACATCTAAAGTGTCAAACTCCTCCACTAAGATTTTTTTATATCTTCTAAGATTAACCTCTTCATTGGAGTTCCAGCGTTTAGTGATTCTCCTGAGGCTTCTAACCTTGATCTGCCAATTATCTATGCTAGATATGGCATTGTTAGGTTCAGACCAAATTTTGAGAATAAGATCAGAAAAATCAGCTCTAAGCAGCCATCATTTTTCCATCTTATAACTACTTTTCCTAGGTTGGACATTAATCCCAGAATCCCAAAGGAGGGGTGTGTGGTCACTGCCACATCTAGGTAAAGATCTACTTGTAGCTAGAGGGAAAAGAGCATCCATGTCAGTATTGCAGAAGAGTCTATCAATAGTAGACATGATGAGGTCCACTTGGTTGTTAGCCCAAGTGAATTTTCTGCTAGAGAGCTTGATCTCCAGCAGTCCCCAGATCTCAATCCAGGCATTGAAATTATTGCTCCATCTATGATTGATTACTCCATTACTTTTCTCTTTAGCATTCCTAACTAGATTAAAGTCCCCTCCAATTAGGGTGGGCAAGTGATTGTCTACAAACAAAGAGTGTTGCTCAGAAATAAAAGCTGCCTTGCCCTCCTCATAAGAGGAGCCATAAACTACAATCACCCTAAAAATATGACCCAGGGCTTTGTGCTTTAGCTCACAACTGACAGAAAAATTTAAGTGTGACCAGGAGATCACCTCAAAGACATCTTGCTCCACTCCCACCAGGATGCCCCCAGCAGTGCCTATGGCAGGGAGGTGATACCAGGCAAAATCCCTATGCCCCATTAAAGATTTAAGATAGGAAGGGGAGAACTCTTCCTTTTTGGTTTCCTGAAAACCAATGACATTGGCATGGGTTTTGGCTAAAGTGTCTATAATGAGAGGTTTTCTGCCTGCAGCTGAAATACCCCTAACATTCCAGAATATGGCATTCATTTAATCACCTCTATCCTGGGGTGCTTGCCCCGCCTATTCTTCCTAACTAGCGACCAGAGACCCTCATTAGGACTTGATGGTGGGTCAGGGGTCAATATTGCAGGTTCAAACACATGACCTTCAGTCATGGTCTGATTTTTGTTTAGCCCCAACACAGTGTGTGAAGAGGAAATACTAGATTCTTGTCTTGGATCAACCTCTACACCAATGCTAGTGGCAATTGAAAGGAAAGCAGAATCATAAAACATGTTAAAAGAGTTTTGATTCTTACCATGTGGTTTCTGGACCTCCAAGTTCTGGACTTCCTTGAGCTGCTGGGCTTTCTTCATGATGGACCTCTTGTCACCAGCAATCCTTGAACTTGTTCTAGCAGCTTGGACAGGGCCCCACTTCTTGGTGTCAGCAGCAGTGTTCATGGCAGGGAAATCAATCTCATATTGCTCTTCAAGTTGATTATTTTCAGTGGTGGCATCCAAAACTTCATTCTCGTCATCATCAGTCTCAATCTCATCTTCCCCTACCAGTTCCATTTCCCTCAACAGGTTGAATCCCATAGAGTCACCTTGCTCTGAATTGAGCAATTGTTCAAGAGCTTGAATCTGGGTAGGTACTGAGATTCATGCAGTTGGTTCCTGAGCATGGAGGTTGGGGTGGAGGCCTCATGGGAGTGTTGTTGCCCTGTGACTTGAGTTCTGTGGGCAGAGTTACCAGTCCTAGTAAGGGAGCCAGAATCAGAACCAGTCCTGGATCCATGCTTGGAGGTTGGGGTGGAGGCCTCATGGGAGTGTTGTTGCCCTGTGACTTGAGTTCTGTGGGCAGAGTTACCGGTCCCAGTAAGGGAGCCAGAGTCAGAACCAGTCCTGGATCCATGCTGGGATCTCCCATCATTTGAGGCACTATCTTTGAACATTGTTTCCACAGAAGTATTGGTATCCATTGAAGGGTTGGTTGCAGCTATGGCTTCATCACTGTCAGTTGACTCAACTTCAAACAAGAGTCTGTATATTTTACCCTTGATGCCAAAAAGCCTCTCTGTTGGAATCTTAGTGCGATCTTTGCATGAGATCTTGACCCTGACTGTTTCATAGAAGGATTTAAAATTGTGCTGCCAGTCTACATCCAACAACACCCCCGGGGTGGAAGTGATTTGATAAAGCATTGACCATTCACACCATTTACGGTTCATCTTCTTGATCTTGATCCAGATCCCCTGCAAGTCATCCTCTGCTTCCACATTACCTTTCCAGACCTCTACATTGAAAATCACATTATCCTTCTTCAAGCCAAAACAGGGATAGCTTGCCACATGAGCTACATATATTTCTAGAGGGAATTTCACCAAGAAAGTCCAGTCATCCAGGGCATTGATAGGCCATGGCCAATTAGTCTTATAGATGTCAGCAAACTCCTCTGCTAGTTCCTGTTTATTGACCTCTCCAGATTCTACAAGCACTATCCCAACATTCTTCAGACTACCCAGGTGCTGGCCATTGACATCTGGAACATCAACATGATAGAATCATAAACCCTATGCTGCACTCCCCACATACCTAGCCGCGAGGTGGGCTTTCTTCCTAACAGGGCAGTCATCAATAACATGAGTAACCATCTTGCAAATGAAGCAGTTCTTGGGTCTCTCACACTTATCCTTGTGATGACCTGGTTCACCACAGTTGTAGCAGGTCACCATGGCATAAGACATCAGGCCAGCGGAGTTAGTTGGGGCAGTTTTCTGGATCTGATCCTGCTTCCTGCGCTGCGAATTCTTACTTTGATTTTTGCCTGGGCCTTATTGGTTCCCTGAGTTGCTTCTTTCTTGCGGCAGATCCGCACCCCCTCCTGAGCCTTGCGGGTGTGCGCCCTGAGCCGGAGGACCAAACCACGGTTGCGGTGGCCCTCCCCCCCCACGCCTGCTGCTGGAAAGGGTGGGGGAAGCCACCGGGGAAACCCCACTGCGGAGGCGGCCCTTGGAAGCCATAGCCAAAAAACTGCTGCGGTGGAGGGCCCATCGGCGGCGGCATCTGCGAGTGATCTTGTCCCCAGCCCGAATTTCCATCCCCTCTCCCCCCTTTCCCTTTGTTGCGTCCTCTTCCTCGGCCTCCGTCCGCCATGGCAGGGTGCCTCCTACTACTGCTTGTCGTTGCCCCAAACGTGCAGCCTCTGCTTCCAGGGGCCGTGACCCCAGCATCCAACCACGGTAGCAAGAACGAGAAGGCACCACCTTCCACTAGTGGC
The DNA here is from genome assembly GCF_018294505.1 of Triticum aestivum. Taxonomy (NCBI): domain Eukaryota; kingdom Viridiplantae; phylum Streptophyta; class Magnoliopsida; order Poales; family Poaceae; genus Triticum; species Triticum aestivum. The sequence continues at coordinate 155,501,389 of NC_057810.1, forward strand.
TGGACATTAGACGCCGAGTCCAAACGGATCTGGTGACGTAGTCGCCCACACCAGCGTCCCCAACTAGTCCTGTCTAGATCTGCAGGGGGCCAAACTAGCGCCTGTTGATGACTCGCCCTCTTCTGGCCTTGCCAACACGCACACGAGCAAGGCCTGATCCGTGGCCAGCGAGCTGAGACCTCTGACGGCGGGGCTGCCTGAATCAGAACCGGACCGAAGCAATCGTATATCCCGCACGCGCCGACATGGAAGGACCTTCGAGTTGCCACTGATTCACATACGTCGCCGCCCACGACGAGAAAGCACTCCAAGGGGGAGAGCCCCGCCGCCGTCGGACACGCAAGGGGAGAAGAGAGAATGAGGCGTCGGCACTATGTAAGGTCCGGTCGCCCCCATGTCGCCCTGGGCGAGAGCGACACAGGGGCGTAAGCCTGTTTCAAGAGCGACAGAGGGGGTATTTTGCAAAATTGTCTGCTCAACTATGCTCCGTTGAACGTTCACCGAGTGTCACTTTCTCCTTGATCTCGTTTACCCTTGCACCCTGACGGAAGCAACAGATTTCCTTAAATTATTTGTCCACGGTTTCACAACAGACATACTAATGATTATCTGGTTAACTCGCAGCCTTTCCTCACGGGGAGTTGTGTTTCGCGGTCTCAGTTAGCTCTCGATAACCATCCAGGTTCCGTACGGCGAAGGATGGTCTTGGCCTAGCGGGATCCGGGCGTTCCCGATTTCAACCTTGGTTGCCCTTTTCAACAACCCCGGCCGGCGGCCCGGCCCGAGCCCCCGAAGATTTGTCGCTAGCACGGCCGTCAAAGATGTCGATCATAGGGTTCGGGTGCAGTGTACGAGTCTGACTCGAGCTGGAGAGGTCTCGTCCACTTCTGGAAATAGATACGTTTGCGTATCTGGCTGCCTTGAACGAATGGTGGCTTTTGCTAGCTGCTGGTTTCAGCAACCGCGGCGCATCCACGAATTTTCTATCTTATGTCGAAACCTCAGTTTATGTACGGTTCTGATAGTGATCGCAGATGTAGTGTCGACACTGCTGGGAGAAGATGTTACCACAAGTACTGACCGTCGGAAAGGAAATTAAGTTCTAAAATGTAAATGAAAAGTTCGGTTCCATATTGTCAAAAAATTCTTCATCACGTAAGTCTAATTCTTTCCTCTCAACTGCTAGTACTGCAGTTGATAAGTCTGGTCAGTGGTAAAGTTCAGGGCCTTGCCAATAACTCCTTTTTGATGGCGCCGTAGGTTTGACTGATTCCTGCCTAATAATATGTAGTACCTCTGTTCTAAAATACTCCCTCCATGTACACATAATTCTTTTAAACAAATTATGGAGCGTGATAAAAAATGCGTTGGGAAGATGCAAGGCACTATCTTTCTTCTCTTTAATTATCCAACCCCCAATGTACCAAGTGCATATAGAAATTAAGGAAACCATGTGTAGAATATTATTAGTCTTGATTATCGTGTGATGAGAGAAGAGCATTTTTTTACTCTAAAGTGCATTGAGAAGATAGAAATACATTTTTTTGTGGACAAATTTTAAAGCCAAACATACACTTTTCACATCATTAGTATGTGCCATGGTTTGAACTGAAACCAAGTATGGGTGAAGATACTTCTACATTATACCAAGTTAATAATGCTAGTCATGATTACCTTTTTTAACAACAACAAAAATGTACAGGTGATCATGGGGTACGTCTTACGTTTTTATTTACTCTATATATAGTACCGTCTTAAGTCAAACTTTATCAATTGTGACCAAGTTTATAGAAAAAAACATTTGTGATACCAAATTAATATCATTAAATATATTTTTACATCATATATATTTGTTACTAAAATCCCACATCAAGATCCATTGGTTAGGGCAAACTCTCCCCTCAGGGCTTCTTCGGCGAGCCTGTGGATTTGTCTCCCCTCTACCCGCCACTCCGACGACCAGTGGCGGGAGGGGGATCCAGATACCTTCGCTCCGATAATAGTTTAGGTTAGGTTCTTTAATCCTTGTAGGGGCGGCGCTTGAGTGAATGATGTCGCTTCTTCTTTGATTTTATCTTCTGGGCTTTGAGTCTCCTCGAATTTGTCCATCTAGAAGTAGTCGATGATGCTCCGGCATAGAATACTGCCATCTAGTTGGGGCGGGGAAGTTAGAAAGCTAGTTTCTCGCCTTGCATGCGCGATGGAGAGATTTGATGTCAATTGCTTCAGATCTATTAAAGGGTTCAACGTCGATTACTGTGACTCAAGTACGCTGGTCCTTAGGTGCACATACACGATGACTTTCCGGATGTCATCGACAAGGTCAAGCCGGCTCCGATAATGTAGCGGTGACAGCGACGCGTCAACTACTCATTCCCAGGGCCAGCCCTATGTTTCAAAGGGCCCTTGGCGAACTCAACGCCATGGGCCCCTAATACTATATGTACATGTATGTTTTTGTACATTATATACCATTTAGTGTATATCTAACTCTTCATTTGCAAAATATTAAGAGTAATTTCCCCCCTTAAATTTAGACCGTAAAATCGAATATTCGCGTATATTCTTTGCCACGTTTTCTTCTTCCTCTCGCTCTTGTCCACGGCCAGGTACCTCGCTGCTACGAAGCCGGCAGACAGCGCACAAAGTGGCCATAAAACGGTGCCGCCGAAGTACAAGACGGCTCGCACGAAGCGTCCCAGCGTCGCTGTAGCCGTCGCTGCTTGAATTGGTCCAAAGCTAGTCAGGGCCGGCGTCGAATCGATCTAGGAGCTAGCTAGCTAGCTAGCTCCCGTCGCGGTGGCCAATCGATCCGAAGCTAGCATAGCTAGCTAGCTCCGTGGTCGTAGCTGTCAAATATGGAGCTGCCGTGTCGTGGAGCCGCCGCATCCCGTTCCTTTTCCTCGCGTTGAGCACAAAACGGGATCAGCCATGGCCGCAGGCACGCGCTCGATCCTTTCGCAGTGCAGAATTTTATTGGAGCAGAGAGAAAATCGACGGCTGGAGACGGGTGGTATGGCGGAAGGACCCGGTTCGTGGCCTGTATACTGTCCTCGGACCTGTAGACCTAGGGGTTGGAGGCTCGCATTTTCGGTGGTCTGTAAAATGTTTACAGTTCCGTGAACTTTTACGGGATCTGTACTGAACACAAAATTGGTACGAAAACCGTAAACTCGCCGGAATTTTACAGGTCTGACTTTCGGGGTCAAAACCGGCGGATCTCGGGTAGGGGATCCCGAACTGTGCGTCTAAGGCTAATGGTAACAAGAGGCAGAGGACACGATGTTTGCCCAGGTTCGGGCCCTCTCGATGGAGGTAATACCCTACTTCCTGCTTGATTGATCTAGATGATATGAGTATTACAAGAGTTGATCTACCATGAGATCGTAGAGGATAAACCCTAGAAGCTAGGCTATGATTATGATTGTGTATATGATCTATCGACTAGCCTGGCCCTGGTTTATATAATGCTCCAGAGGCCTATGATAACAAGAGACCTAGCCGAATACGTCGGTGGGGGAGGAGTCCTTGTCTTGATCACCAAGTCTTGTGAAATCTTTCTTGTATGCGGCAGCTGTCCGGACTGGCCCATGAGTATACGGCCATGGGGGTCCTCGGCCCAATTTAACAGACCGGGAGATGACGTGGTGAGTACCCCCTAGTCCAGGACACCGTCAGTAGCCTCCTGAACTGGTCTTCAAGTTAGGGACACTCCTCGATTCTTCTGAACTGTTCTTCATCTTCAGTCGTCGGTCTTGAAAACTGGGTCAATAAATCTTCTCATCTTCGATCTTGAGGATCACCGAAGCGCATCCGAAGAGTTTACACGTCGGGTATCCGAGGAGCCCCTTTAAGTTTCCGGCCTTTATCAATGCCTTGTTATTTTTATGCCACACCTCGGGTTTGAAGTTGTTCCCAGGAGGCAGTGTCCTCTTGCGTCCGAGCTCCAACGCCGGACTGCATTCGAGGTATCTTTTGCAGTCGAGCCCCAACGTCGGACTGCTTCCGAGCTCTAACACCGAAATGTATCCAAGCTCCAACGCCGGACTGTGTCCAAGCTCCAACGCTGGACTATATCCAAGATGTCATAGATCCTCTTGGTTCAAAAAAGTTGAAGGAGTTTAACCGAGCTTAATGCCGGAAATGCCCTCTATGGAGCTAGCCGCTGGCGCCCGAGCTTTATGCCGGGCTGCTTCCAAGGTGGTGCACCACCCCAACCGCGGGCTGATTTTTATGAATATTTTTAACTGGTGCAGTTTATTCTCTGCCGAGGTATATAGCCAGTATATGTATATCCAGTAACCCTCAAGGTGTGTATCAGTCTAAAATCCGAGATGCACCTGAACGAAAACATGAAACTGTTGTTCTCAGTAGCCCCTGAGACTCAGGTCGATGCGCGAAGTCGGCCTGAGGATCAACTCCGAGCTCGGCAGCATACATAGGAATAAAAACATAGTGTAACATATTAAAGATAATAGTGATCGGCAAATGGGCCCTTGAGAGAGGGTTTTGAGAAGTTGCCGCAATATATTAGCTTGACGCCAGATAGGTCCAGATGGTACTTATTGTTGTCCGAAGACGCAATTTCCCATAGTTCGATCAAAGCCAAACACTGAGCTCTTTGAATTTCCTGCATTGAATAGGCAATGCAGTAGCCCTAGAGACACTGGTCGGGTGGCAACACCAGATCAGGGGATCGATGTGCCCCTTTAATATTTGTAAATGATGAGCACAAAGCCCAGTAGCCCCCGAGCCTTAATGTGGGCATGGGTGGCCGTATTAAGGATCGATATCCAGAGTAAAATCACAGATTATGTGTAATGATTCTATGTATCCAAGTACTTTGCATCATTATTTTGACTCCATTGTGACCGTTTATCAGTTGAAAGTGGCCCATCATCGGCTTCTAGCCCTTGGTAGATACTATGCAGGGTGTTTCCGCAATAACAAAACAACCCTTAGCCGACGTCTCGATGCCCGAAGGCGGTTGTGTTAGCGAAAACGAGGCAATCAGATATGCGGGCTTTATAACCTTCGCTTGGTCATAGGAGCTTTAAACTGGGGAAGCTAGCTATGAGCCCCCGGTTAGTGTTCGGCGACATCCAAGGTCAAGCCGTAAACACTTCGGCCAATGTTATGAACGGCCCGTTATTTAACATAGTCATCGGATCGCTGACCAGTTTACGCTTATTATGACAGTCAGTTTTCGGCTTTCTCCACTGAGGTTCTTAACCATGCGAGATGGAAGCACAATCGCAGTGGTTCTTCCTTTGCACACCCAGCCGAACAAAGCGGAACGTAGGAGGCAAGCACAGGAGCCGGTCAACCCAACTATTGACCGAAGACACAATTCGAAACCAATGCATATATAGCAGTGTCCGAGAATGTTTTTGCCGAATCTCTAAAGGTGACCGGCGTTGCACTGCGAGACTTATGCTGGAAACACACAAATAGTTTAAAAGTGTCGTAGGCTTGGAAAATCAAAAAACTTCAGTAAAAGCTGGACGTCCGAACTAGATCAAGTGTTCGGTGCCAAATCGAAAATTGGTCTTAGGAAAAAAAAGGTGCGTCTGTCGTGCTTTAACATGACACATCCTATCTTAAGACTTCAAGCGGTTCAGCCTACGGCTTCAACCTCATATCCTGAATGTGGAGTACTTCTCGTTAGGCCAGTTTAGCAAACTAAACTTTGGTGGCTTTGAGAGAGAAATTAGGCTCCCCGGCTAGTGACCACACACTCGTGTCGAAAAAAGGAGTGATAAATAATAATAAAAAACTTTGCAATGACTAAGAAGAAGAACACTTATTATAAAACGGCTCATATAAATTTAAGAGCCCACAAGTGACTTGGGTAAAAGAATTTTATGGATAATGATTCTATGTACCAAAGTACTTATATCATATTTGTGTTCACCCGAACTTTAAACGCGTCTTAACCGACCGTCGGCTTCTCCCTCTTTGGTGAAGGGCCAAAAAGTGTTATGTACTTCACCTGTCGAGAATATCGACAGTGTTTCCGATAACCAGGCAATCAGGCCATAAGGCTTTAACAGACAAAGCGCGCTCAGGGAACTTATGCAATATTATTGACGAAGTGTAAGAAGCATCTTCGAAGAAAATAGTACCCCACCGATACCTTTCTTCGGTTGCTCATTGCTACTATGAGACTTGTACAATAGATTTTTTGTACTCATGAGTTCTGTTGTGTGCCGACCATTGAAAATAATAAGAGCGCTAGCTTTCGGCTTCACCCAGTCTGAGGTTCGGCTCGGATGACCCAATCGTGACAATTGCAGAGGTGCTCCCTTTAATCCCTAGCCGAACAATCGGGAACGTAGGGGTAAACACAGGAGCGAGATAACCCAGGTCGCAAATCGCTTAAGTCAATATGATGCATATTATGGTGTAATACACGAATAAGGAACGAAGCCATACAAGTATAATCATATGCAAGAGTAAAGCCTTCATAAAGGAAGCCCCAAGTGAACTGGGTATTTGAATTTGTGTTTCACAAACAAGGTTATGACAAGGAATTTTTGTCGCAAACAACTTTTTGCCAAAAAAGTATAATGCTTGGTCAAACCGAACACAAGTTAAAAATTTAAAACTTTGAGCATGAAGGCAACTTAGCTGGTTAATGTGTTCGGCATTGATGACGCGGTCCTAGCTTGATGCGGGACACGATTCCATCCCTCAAGCCGGACCCGAGGTGGCGGAGCGAAGAGCTCGACACTCCAAAGTGGTGACATGGCACGGCCAATGCAGGCCGGCAGAGTGACGCCGAAATCCCCAGCGTGGATTAATGAAGTGATGACAAAGCCCCCGGTCTAGCCAAGGTGACGCGGTATGTCGGTACGCTGAGGTGACAGCGCTGCCCAACCCGGATCATTTACCTGTGCACAGAAAATAGTGCAAGCCGGAGATAGCAGTAATAATAATAAATTAAAAAAATTCATAGCATAATAAATAATTTATGCAAAGATGAGTAATAAGAGAAATATGGCCCGTGCACCAAACACCCGACGAGGTAGGACCCTCTTGATGATGCCGAAGTCCCTGAGGCAACCGAACATGTCGGTATGGCAATTCGATCAACAAGGTGATCATGCGAGCCGATTTATGCCTATTGGGACGACGGCGTTGGCTTGCCGAAATGACCGCGTGACGTGGTCGAAGTCGATTACCTGCACATGTAAAATAGTGCGATCCGAAAAGAATAATATAAATATATATAAAATCCTTGCGTAATTAATTTACGCAAAATAATTCATTTAAATATATGTGACCTGGCGCCGAAGTTAATGTGATGCAGGACGTCAGCGTGATGTGGCAAAGGCGTGGCAAAGCCTAACTTGACAGGTCGGTCCAAGTTCCGGATGCGGCGTTCGCCGGACTATGTACGGAAACTGACCGAACCACCATGCGACCGTCGTTAGTGCGGCCATCATTCGATAGACCTGTGTACAGATGATGGAACAAACCAGAGTAATAATTTCTTAGAAAAAATAAACCCAAACAAGCAAAAATTACTAGGATTAATAGCACCTGGTTTATTTGTTGTAGCAATCTGAAGAAAGGTGACTCTCAAAATTGGGACTCGATCCGCACACCCATTGCCTGATGGGTGATAAAGCGACGGCATGACGATGCTGGCAAAGGTTGGCTTGCCGAGGCAAAGCTCTCGATTCAGCTAACGTGATGAAGCTGGTCGGCTAGTGACGCTGAAGTCTCTGGAGTAGGTTGATAAAAAGATGGCGAAGCCCCCGGTCCAGCCGAGATGTCGAAGCCTCGATGTCAGCCAATGAGTCGAAGTAGGTCGGCGTGATGGACATCGGCTTGAAAAAGCAACAGTGCGGCCCTGCCGATGCAAGTCGTAACTCGTGACGTGGTCAATGCCGGTGTGCCCGCTCCGTGTAATCCATGGGGCAGCGATGTTGGTGATGATTTATCCTTCGCGATGCTGAACTCTTGTTCGGCTCGCCGAGATGATTATCCGAAGAAGTTGAGCTCAGCTCAACAAAGTGACGACGTGTCTAGCGCAGGTCGGCAGCCGTGAAGCAATATTGCCGGACTGGTTTGACACCAGCATGATGGCGAAGATCATGTTCAAAAGACTTTAAAGTTAGTGGGAAGTGTTCGGGAACAAAACACAATACCCCATACAAAACTTCCTTCAAAAAGGATGTCCGAAATCCCGTTCATAAAAAAGACGAACTCGGGTCGGATTTGTTCTCGCGCAAAAAACAAATCCGAAAAGTGATGCACTAATCGGAAGGTTCCCAGAGTTTGGACGGTCGGATCGAGCTGAAATTTTGAGGGGTGGTACATATAGAAAGTCCGCAGCCGATCAACAGTTGGATCTTCCAGAGAACATCCGAGCTAGAAGCTGGACACCACGCCCTAAACTCGTCTAGATTCCCGTCCAGATTTGACAGTGCTCCGGTATATCGTGGATTGCCAGAGATTCCTCCATCGGAACTCGACGAAATTTTCCAGGGTTGTTGTAGACTCAATTCCGCACAATTCCACCGAAGCAATCGTGAAAACGACACTTGAGGAGGCGGTGGCGGCAGATGCAAGTTCGCTGTCCAGAAAAACAGCACGGTCACACGAGGGCAATGTTGACGTTGAGCCCACGGGCTCCATGGATGATTCCTCCATGATCTTGATAGAGATCGGAGTTGATGATGACGAGGACATATGTCCGATCTTGATGATTCAAAAAGGGGTCTGGTCCTCGGACCAGCCGAGGTGACCAGCCGAGCCGGCGATGAAGACGCTAACGTTGCAGTTGATCTGCAGGCGAGCCATTGATCCTTTTGCCGATCACACAGGGAAACTCTCAAGGAAAGCATCAATGTCGGTGTCAAAACCGACGGATCTCGGATAGGGGGTCCTAAACTGTGCGTCTAAGGCTAATGGTAACAGGAGGCGGGGGACACGATGTTTACCCAGGTTCGGGCCCTCTCGATGGAGGTAATACCCTACTTCCTGTTTGATTGATCTTGATGATATGAGTATTACAAGAGTTGATCTACCACGAGATCGTAGAAGCTAAACCCTAGAAGCTAGCCTATGATTATGATTGTGTATATGATCTATCAACTAGCCTGACCCTGGTTTATATAATGCACCAGAGGCCTAGGATAACAAGAGTCCTAGCTGAATACGCCGGTGGGGGAGGAGTCCTTGTCTTGATCACCAAGTCTTGTGGAATCTTCCTTGTATGCGGCAACTGTCCGGACTGGCCCATGAGTATACGGCCATGGGGATCCTCGGCCCAATCTAACAGATCGGGAGATGACGTGCTGAGTACCCCCTAGTCCAGGACACCGTCACCGACGTTTTTAAGGGGTCTACTAGAGATGCTCTAAGAATGGCAATGGGTATGGTATGGAACGGGTAAAGCAATACCATACCCATACCCGTGTAGTCAATGAGTATAAAATTCTACTCATACCCGTATCCATGGGTACGAAACTTTACCCGTACTCATACCCGATGGGTACCATACCCATTGGATACCCAACGGGTAAATCAAACATTACACAAGTTGTTCATTATTTTACATTAATCCATAGCACATTTGACAAAAAAACACATTTATCCCAACTCAATAATAGATAGACGAGTACAAGACAATTATCTCAATTCAAATTTACAACTGGTGACAACTTTAACATAGATTATAATGCTCACGACACACTTCACCAAATAACATTCGCCAAATATGTAACATGCCAGTATATGCGGGTAAGGTATGAGTATATCCATGGACACAAGACTATATTCATGCCCTACCCATGACTTAGCGGGCAGGGTATGGGTACTACCCGTGGGTATAAAATTGTGCCCATATCCTACCCAAACGGGTACGTAATCCGGGCGTACCCATAACCATGGGTAAAATTGTCATCCTTAGACCTTTTCCTCGCTAGCGATCAGCCGCCAAGCCCATCACGCATTCATGCAGCTCCTTCATTCTATTTTTTTCTTTTTTTACTAGGCTATACATATACATGCATCACAGATCATGGGCCCCCTACCAGACCTGGGCGGTCGCCCCGTCCGCCATACACCAGGGTCGGCCCTGCTCATTCCTTCGGCGGTAATGGTTGTTCAGTGGTTTAGAGACCGCAATGTAATTTCTTATTATGTTTGAGGTGCTTTATCCTTCCGATTTACTTTATAATAGATCTAGATCTTTTTTGCAACAAAGATGTTTGTTATTTTAAGTGTTTAGCTGTTTAAAACATGGTCTAGCCTTATAAAATTTGACTCAGGACAAAGCTCATATGGCCAGTAAATAAAAATAAAGAGAGTATGACCTTTTGAGCTTGGTATTCAAGTGTTGGGTTCATTCCATGTTCCTTTTTTCTTCTCTCTGTTGCATTTCAGGTAGTATTAATGTATTTTTATGAACGAGAAAATGGAACCTTTTGTCCACCCTTATGAATTATACTTCCTCCGTGCGGAAATACTTGTAGGAGAAATGCATAAACATAGGTGTAACTAGAATGAAAATACGTCCAGATATATCCATCTCTTCGACAAGTATTTCCGAACGGAAGGGGTATTTCATAAATATTAAAACATTCACACAAATTTTGATTATTTCAGTTATATTTCAATGAAGATTAGAAAACAAATCAAAGAGAATTCAAACAAATTTTAGTTATTCCATTGGTGAGAAACATCAAAAGTTGAGTAGTTGTATCAGCAATGATAGAAAAGGTGGCTATGAGCAAAATCCAAATGGTTAAGCAGCTCCACTAGCTACGCTGCGCTAAGTAGTCTGGGTTCCACGAGCTCTGCATGCGAATTATTTTATTTTGCAATGATGATCTGATGAGCATCTACACCAAATACTCCCTCCGTCCGAAAATACTTGTCATCGAAATGAATAAAAAAAGATGTATCTAGAATTAAAATATATCTAGTTGCATTTTCTTTTATCCATTTTGATGACAAGTATTTTCGGACGGAGGGAGTATTTTGATGTGTCGGTTATCAGGAGATAGTTGATTACTAAGTCGCAAACGATCGACGCCACGACCAAGCAAATGATACCGGAGGATGATTGTGACACGTAACGTAAGTCCTTATTACTAAAGTGACACATCAACGGATCTTGACTGTTTCAGATATACTCTCTCCGTCTGAAAGTAATTGTTATTAAAATGAATAAAAAGAAATATATCTAAAATTAAAATACATTTAAATACATCCTTTTTATTTATTTTTAATGACATGTATTTTCGAACGGAGGGAATACTTTCAGTGTTCTTCAGCAGGACGAAATGACCGTCACTGCGTGGTACCAAGGAAACCAGATTACTAACAAGGACAAACAGTCAAGTACAATAATTAATTTTATCCTAGCATGGCTACTGTACAAGTACGTGATTAGTTTGAGAAGCGTCTGCGCGTACGTACGTGAGCATCATGGCCAAATTTGACCATCCGAGTTTACGGACGTTTTGAATGTCGCTGCAGACTAGAGTATACAGCAATCACGCACCTAGTCCATGCATGAGCTTGCAACCAGTCCCGCGTTCATACATGCAATGCACTGCCATATTTCTCCATGCAAAATGCGCACGTGCTGGCGGGCCCGTGTCGTACGTGGCCGCCAAGAATCGCTGCCTTGGATGCACATGCGAGCCATGCCACAGTGTCCTGCATGCACGACAGGTCAGCGCCACACACACGGAAAACTCTCCTTGTCGAGTCGTGCGCGCTGGCATGCATGCATGCATGTGTGTTGCATTGCCCTGCATGCACCATGCATAATGAAATTATATGCTATTGTTTCTGTCCAAAAAATTTGTATTAGATTTGTGTAAATACAATCCTTCTCGGTGCTACACATCTTGCTTCCAGAAACGCCAGCTTGCATTTTTTCATCAGTTTTGGTAGAACTCATCTAGATGAGAAATAATTTGGTCTCATTCACTTTAAAAACAAGAACAGATGCAACCCAAATCAACACACACGCATCTTACAGCATCACATTCAATGACTATAAAAAGTGAGAGGTAGAGGAAAGAAATGCCAACAAAAGTTAACCGCAGAGTTTGACAGTTTGGCAAAACTGCCATGCATACATGTTTGTTTAGTAAAATTAAGACACTGCCTCTCTTCAAAAATTATGTGCCTTAATAATAACCAGCATGGGAATTAAAAATCTATAATATTTTGCTTACATATTATCAAATGTTACATTAGAAGGTAAATTTTCGAAGTCCGTCTATTTTGATCGGAAGCTAGCAGAAATTTTATATTGGTGAACTTGGTTAAGAATATGAGCCAGTTTTATAGCCTTGGTTACTACAGTTTTGCTCAGTCAAATCCCTCAATAAAGATTTTCCCCTCAGTAGTCAAACCAAGCATCAATCACCCGTAGTAATCTTACCTAGTAAACCTAAGCAGCACTAATTGTCTTGCTTAACTCGCACACGAAACCATACGTGGGATGCGACCGTGTGCAGTATCTCGTAGCCAGGCCACCTATAAAGCCTTCACGAACACACCCCATCTGTTGGCCATCATCACCTAGCTACCCGGCGCCGGCGGCATACCTCGATATCTCTCGATCGACGGCACTAGCGAATTCACTTCATTTTGATTCGAAGAAGATGTCTAGCCTGACAACCATAAGCAGCACTAGTAAGGAGTCGCTGGAGGCGGAGGAGCTCGTCGACACAAGGCTGTAGCTCGTGATCGGCGCCGGGAGCCAACCGCCGCCGGCGCCAGAGGCAGCAGGTCATGTGGCGCAAAATATCGGAAGGAAGAAAGGGGAGAGGTGGATAGGCGGCGGTAGTACAAGGCAGCATGGCAAGAGGGCCAGGGCTGTGCACGGCGGCAGCGACATCGACGACGACGACAGTGGAGACGCAGCCGGCCGCGCGAGGAAGAAGCGCCGGCTCACCGCAGAGCAGGCGGCGCTGCTGGAGAAAAGCTTCCGCGCTCACAACGTCCTCTCCCATGTACTCCCTCTGTCTGTCTAGATACATCTCTTTTTTATCCATTTTGATGACAAGTATTTTCGGTCGGAGGGAGTAATAATATCCTCCATCTCCCATGTACCCCATATCTTCCATTTAATCTCTCCTTGAAGTGCAAAGAAATTTCAGGGTCTGAGTCTGATCGTAATGCTTTTGAATTGCAGGGTGAGAAGCAGGATCTTGCGGGGCAGCTTGGGTTGAAACCGAGGCAGGTGGAGGTGTGGTTCCAGAACAGGAGGGCGCGGACCAAGCTCAAGCAGACGGAGCTCGACTGCGAGCTGCTGCGAAGGTGATGCGAGCGCCTCAGCGACGACATCACGCGGCTCCAGCGAGAGGTCGCCGAGACACGCGCGGTCCTCCTCGTCGGCGGTTCACAGGACTCGAGGCTCATGGGGTGTCCGTCCTGCAACAGGCTCGCCGGCGGCCGGAGGGCGGCCTAGTTGATTTCGACTGCGAGATTGATTACCGCCGCCATAGAACTACTAGTCAACTAGAAGTGCGCCGTCACGTAGCATACTACTAGTCAACAGGCTCGCCGGCGGCCGGAGTAGGCTATAGGGTAGTGAATTATCTAGGCATGATCCAAATTTAGAGTGTGTGGTGAGGTTTATGTAGACTCACACTCACATGAGCCTTACGAGCTGACAAGATTTATGCATGTATATTAGCTAGCTACGGTGTACTTTGGTAGTTTCGTTATAATGTGTTTACTTCTTCGCTCTGGATGATCACGATTAATTCCTGCATGATCGCGAGCAGCAAAACTGGCCCCAAATTAACTGCGTGAATCAGTTAGTCCACTAGTCATTGCTCGTATCACATCTGACAAATGAGCGTACCTTCTTTCCATGAATCTTGCATTGGAATGGACAATTCGAGGTCAGTTCAATGGAAAGGTCACAAGGTGCTCTTGAACTCTCGTATGGTTTCTGAAAACAAAACCATTTCAGGCATGCATAGTTGAGCTGGGTTCATGCTAAGCTTTTTCATGAGCCACGAGGTGAGCATATCTCAGATGGTTAGGTTTCTTGTGATGGAAACCAATCGATCAGGGCTTAAGTCTTAGACTTGGCACTGATGCTTGTATTTTTCTGGATTTATTTGGTTTTTCCGACGATGCTCGTTTTGTGGGAGGGACTAGACCACACAGCCTTGAGAAACCACCAAAGACGTTACTTCCTAATACACCGAGCCAACTCCGAAGGGGCCGACTCCCCGTTGAGATTGCCGCTTGCTCCAGGCCATGCAACACCACTTCTGCAAAGAGGTAGCGATGACAAAGAACAGAGGCCATGGGTGGGCAAACGTAAATTATAGGAGATCATCGGGAGTTCGGGACCATCCCATGCCAGAGTCGAGCATGCTACATGTGAGGGACAAGACATGCCCGAAGACGCTGACCTGCTACAGCCGAAAAGAACCGGGCTCCACAATGATGCCTCAAGAAGGTGATGATGGTGCCAAGCACCACCGCCATTGAGTCCAAGAAGACGGACTAGGGTTTTCACCCGGAGCCATGACATCACAAGTGGACCCACGACAATCCGCTCAAGAGTGAAGCAACACACGCAACCGTCATCGTCGCCAACACCGGAGCGTGGAGCTTTTCCCAAAACTAAGCTTGCGAGGCCAAATCGTGGGGTGGAGGGTGGGGTGGGGGGCGTGGTGGTGGTGGTGGGGGGGGGAGCTTTGCTGCCAACACAAGGCCTCTAGACCCAAACCAGGGAGCAATCACCACTGAAGCCATGACGACAACAGGATCATCCACCAACCCTCCCCTTGCTATCCACTTAGCTAAAAAGAGACGCCACCACTACTGCAACTGCTTGTCGATGAGCCAAACATGCAGTCTCTCCTTCCAGGGGTCGTCACCCCAGCATCCAAGATCCCAAGACTCTGTCGACCATCATTATTGCAGCTCACCAACCACGGTAGCAAGAACGGGAAGGCACCTCCTTCCACTGCTGGACATCACACGCCGAGTCCCAACGGATCTGGTGACGTAGTCGCCCACACCAACGTTCCCAAACCAGTCATGTCTAGACCAGGAGGGGGCATAACTAGCGCCTGTTGACGACCCACCGTCGAGCCCTCTTCTGGCCTTGCCAACAAGCACACGAGCAAGGCCTTATCCGCGGCCAGTGAGTTGAGACCTCTGATAACAGGACTGTCTGAATCAGAACCGGATCGATGCAAACCATTCTGCACGCGGCGACATGGAAGGACCTACGAGCTACCACTGATTCACACACATCGCCGTCCACGACGAGAAAGCACTCCAAGGGGGAGAGCCCTGCTGCCGTCGGCCGCACAGGAGGAGAAGAGAGAAAGAGGCGGCAGCACTATGTAAGGTTCTGTTGGCCCCGTGTCGCCTTGGACGAGAGTGACACAGGGGCGACAACCCGTTCCAAGAGCTACACAGGGAGTATTTTGCAAATTTGTCTGCTCAATTATACTCCGTTGAACGATCACTGAGTGTCACTTTCTCCTTTGTTAGGATTAATTAATTAGTTTAATTAATGGAAATCCCTGCTTAGCACCACCACAAATGTCTGGCCTCGGCATTAACCCCCGCCAGAACTTCGCTGGAGGACGCCGCCATCACGTGGCCGCTGGACGACGCCGTCGCACCATGCCGGTGAACCGCCTGACCACGCCGGCAGACAACCGCCAGGGTCTGGACCCAGGGCTGGTCCCGGACCAAGCGCACCACCGCCACTGAACGCCGAGATGGGCATGCCAGAGCCTGCTGTTGCCGCTCCATCTGCACCACGGAGGTGCCGTGTGCACGGAGATGGTCCATGCCCCACTCGCTCCATTGGCATACACCTGCCGTCACCAACGCCAGCAGAGGAGGAGGAGCGGGAGATCGTCGTTGATGTACCTGCATGCGGCTACAGCCCGGCTCCGACGCGCATCGCTAGTACCAGGGGCGACGGCCTCGTCTTCATCCTGACTCCAGGACGCGCCATGGCCACCGCGGGCGTGGTCGCCGCTGCAGGAGCAAGTGACACTCCGGGGCCGAGCAGCGCACCATGGGCGTTTGGCCGCTCCCCTGCTCCTCCCGGCGAACAGGGCATCTTCCTCTTCGGGGCAGGAGGGACGCCCGCCATGGACGTTGCTGGCACGAGTGGCGGCGCGGGTCCGCCCGACACCGGCGTGAGCCGCCGTCTTCTCTTCGGGCGCTCCGTCGCCGCCGTCGACCGTCGCCCTAGACGCCGTCAGGGCGCCTGGAACCCGGTGTCGCTCGGCCTCGCCAACGGACACCAGAATGGGGTGGACATCCCTGACTACACCCACTCGTCGGACGAGGAGGAAGGCTTCATCCCTTCACCGTCGGTGGCTCGCCGGTGAGCGCGCGTCCGGCGCGGCAGCCGGAACAGAGGAGGGTCGCGCCGCCTGGAAAGAGGATTGGGGGCGGTAGGGGAAACCCTAACCGTCACCCTCTTTTATGCGATGGTCAAAGCAGCGCCGGGCCTGTTGGGCCGAAAGGCCAGATGGGCTGTGACCCATGCCTCGTTCTGAGCCGGGAAAAGGAAGAAAAAAACGAAATTTACTGTAGTAGTGGGTTGTGCTACTGGTTTGGGTCTCCCTGTATGCGACCCAGGACCATTTTTTTCGTTTTTCTTTTTATATTTAGTTCTTTAACTAGCAGTTTGAAGTTGTGACTAGTTATTTAGTAATTTGTGTAAATTACTATATTGTATTGTTGAGTAATTAGTGTGTATTACTGTATTGTACAAGTACAATGTATGTCAACGTATATGTTCCGGCAATTTGGCAATTGCTATATGTTGATCAATATACATGCATTGTTTTATTTACAACACAATTAATTTGCTATGAAAGTAAATTAATAAGCATGATGATTGCATGCAGGAATGGCTGACCTATCTAAAAAAGAGTTTGCTGAACTTGACATCGATTGTTCTAACTATTTGACATGGGCAATGGATGTCAAAATCAATTTGACGGCCAAGGGACTCAATTCCGCTATAACCACACCTGCCCAAGGGACTTCATCTGTAACAGACATAATAAGGTATTCAGCGTTGCACTTCATTCGACATCATCTTCACCCTGACCTAAAGACAGAGTATCTGATGGAGGAGAGCCCTCTGACACTCTGGAACTCCTTAAAGGAGAGGTATGATCAACAAAGGGCGGTGATGTTGCCTGAAGCGCAACGGGAATGGGCGCTAGTCCGATTCCAAGACTTTAAGTCTGTAGCTGCATACAATTCTGTTGTTTATAAGATCAACTCCAAGGTAAGATTCTGCAATAGTGCAGTTTCTGATGCTGATCTTATTGAAAAGACACTTTCTAATTCCCATCCTTCTATGAGGATACTTGCTGAACAGTATCATCAGCAAAAGTATAAGAAGTATTCTGAGTTGATTTACTCGCTGCTTCAGGCAGAGAAGCACAATGAGCTTCTTGAGAAGAACAATTTGGCTCGTCCAACAAGAACGATGCCTCTGCCTGAATCACACTTCAACTCTAAGAATACTCAAAAGTTCAATGGTTCCAAAAATAACCGTAGGACATTCAATGGAAAGTGGAAGCGTAATGAGAAGTAGAATAAGTATGGAGTCCAAAAGGGCAAAGGTTCTTTCAAGAAGAATGAAAGGGCTAGCAACACTGGTTGCTTCAGATGTGGTTGTAAGGAACATATTGCAAAGAAGTGTGACACTTCAAAGCATTTGGTGGAATTGTACCAACAGTCACTTGGAAAGGGCAAGAAGGCTCAGGGGAACCAGTATGCAGCACACTTCACTGGCAATGAAGATGGTACCCCTACGGTTGATGGTTCTCGAGAGGATTCTCCGAACATGGACAACCAGGAGCAGAATCAGCAAGTGGAAGATCCAATACTAGATGTCGATGACATGCTAGTGGAATTTGGGTCTACTGACATATATGGAGACCAGATTTAGTCTCATTTGTCTAAGTATTGTAATGATGTTATTAGACATATTACATGTGTTGTAAAATAAGTTATGTCCTTAGACATAATGTGTTTGCTATGTCGTGTGACATAGGGCTTGTAATAAGTACAAGACATATATAGTTTGTAATGTATGTATTGATTCTATAAGAGTTTGATTATATACTGAACTTTGTTCTTTTACTCTATAGAACTTCAAGGAATAATACAATGGAGGAGGAAATGTGTTTAGTGGATAGTGGATCTACTTACACGATACTTAGGGAGATGAAGTATTTCCAAACACTCAAGAAGAGTAATGGAAGTGTCATGACAATTGCTGGTCGAGACACGGTAATTGTTGGTTCTGATCAAGCTACAATTACACTCCCTATGGGTACTAAATTGGTAATCCAGGATGCTCTACTGTATCCAGATTCTACTCGTACCTTGCTGAGTTTTAAGGATATCCGCAAAAATGGTTTCCATGTGGAAACTAATGAAGAGAGTGGGGCTGAATGCCTACTCGTAACTCAGCAAAAGGGATTTCGAAAGGAAGTCCTTGATAATTTGCCTTCTCTATCTTCTGGGTTGTATTATACATACATTAAACCAGAGACGCATATGGCGTATAAGATAGTTTTTCAGAATCTTGATAAGTTCAAGATTTGGCATGGTCGCCTGGGTCATCCTGCTATTGGGATGATGAGAAAAATTATTGATGGATCTGTTGGACACAACATAACGGATAGAAAGTTCCCAAAATCATCGGATTTTGTATGCACAGCATGTGCAACTGGGAAATTGATCACAAGGCCATCTTATGTGAAATTAAAGGATGAGCCGCCTAAATTCCTTGAACGCATTCAAGGAGATATTTGTGGTCCAATACAACCGTTATCTGGACCATTCAAATATTTCATGGTCCTAATTGATGCATCAACGAGATGATCAAATGTGTGTCTACTATCAACAAGGAACCATGCCTTTGCAAAGCTAATTGCTCAGATCATTAAATTGAGAGCAAATCATCTTGAGCATAGGATAAAAACCATCAGAATGGATAATGCCACGGAATTTAGTTCTCGAGCATTTAATGATTACTGCCTAGCTTTGGGCATTTCTGTGGATCACTCAGTACCTTATGTACATACCCAGAATGGTCTTGCGGAATCACTTATCAAGAGGATCAAGTTGATAGCAAGACCGCTCCTGCAGAATAGTAATCTTCCAGCTTCATGTTGGGGTCATGCAGTTTTACATGCTGCAGAATTGATACAAATTCGACCAACTGCATATCATACGGTCTCCCCGTTGCAGTTAGTGATGGGGTTAAGTACCTAGGGTAGGGTCACGGACCTGTCCCAAGTAACTTACCCTAGACATCCCTAGAAGAGGTCGCCTTCCAGTCGACCAACGAGGACTCACTCGACCAACGAGGACACACTCGACTGGCTTGAAGGACTCGACCACGAAGACTCACTCAACTGGCTTGAAGGACTCGACCACGAAGACTCACTCGACCACCAGGAGGTCAAGAGGCACTCTGCACCGCAACGGTCTGTAATTAAGTAGACTTTATGATAGTAAAGGCACTTTATGTGGGGCGTTACCAGTAACGCCTCAGACTTAACTCACCTTAAACCTTCTCCTACGTGGGCTGGCTGGGGTCCTGGCGCACTCTATATAAGCCACCCCCCTCCACAGGCAGAAGGGTTCGGCACCTTGTAATCCATACATTCATAATCCACTCGACCGCCTCCGGGCTCCGAGACGTAGGGCTGTTACTTCTTCCGAGAAGGGCCTGAACTCGTACATCCTTTGTGCTTACGACTTCTCCGTAGCTAGGACCTGGCCTCTCCATACCTACCCCCCACTCTACTGTCAGGCTTAGAACCACGACAGTTGGCGCCCACCTTGGGGCAGGTGTTTTAGCGATTTTTCGGAGAAGTTGCGATTCTTCCGAGTATTTTCATCATGGTGTCTGCTGGAGTTTTGGTCGAGGGCCAAGAGATCCGTCTCGGCGCACTCACCTTCATCGCCGACGACTCCGCATGGCTTCAGGAGGCTCCACTCGACGTGGATGCGCTCCCCGTCCGCGGTGCGACGCATTTCCGCGCATGTGTCCGCGGTGTTCTGCTGCGGCAGCCATCGACCCAGTACCGGTCGGCTCCTCCGTCTTCCACCCTCCCGGTCTCCCGCCAGCGCAAGCGCTCGGGCCGGTCGAGGCTTCAGCGATGGGTGAGTCACGCGGTGGCTCGCCAGTCGACCACTACACAAGTTGCGGCAATCGAGCCCAACGAATCTCTCTACGGCTTGTTCGATCAGTCGACTGGCTCCGGAGAGACTGCATCCGAGTGCGGAAGCAGTGATCCAGCGGCGGAAATCTTGATGGTCGACGGGCCCCACAGCCCTCCTGGCTTCGCCCGCGGTGGTGGAGCAGGCGATTGCAGCGACCCTGCTCGAGGCTACGAAGAGTACCAGCCCGAGCCACTCGACTCTCTGCAAAGAGAAGAGCTTCGCCGCAGGAACGAGGATCCCCTGCGTATTCCCATCGCAGGAGAAACCCCCGAGGCTCGTGCCTTGGAGGAGGCGCGTCTGGCCAATTTGGCCGAGCGCACTCGACTGGAGAACCTTCAGCGAGCACTCGACGAGCGCGCGCGGCAACGAGTTCCCGACACCAGTCGACGTCAACTCTTCCCGCCAACTCAGGTATATCGAACCCCAATTCAGAATTTAGCAGCTGCGACCCGTATAGCAGAGTCCATTCAGCCTTCGCAGTCAGAGGCTGGCAGAGGTTTGCTGCAGATCAGGGATCTGCTCCGGGCAGCAGGAGATCAGAATTCGGCCGTATCTCAGTCGCGCAACAGAATTCACAGTCGATCTGTCACTGTGAATACGGTTCAGTCGGCTCACAGCCCCAGATCGCCTCCGCGGCGCGAAGGGCGTGAGAATCGGCGAGATCAATATGGCGACGGACTCGACCGAGATGATAGGCGTCGAGTGCCCTATTCCCCTCCGAGGGGTGGGTCTTACGCTCCTCGGCGGCCAGATGATAGGCGTCAGTACAGTACAGGGCGTAGGGCACCAGTTGACCATAGAGAGCCAGGCTTCGACGCGCGATCCATTATCGTGCAAGGGTTGGTCGACCGGAACAGAGCCCATCGAGGCGCACTCGACAGAGATGCGCCCACGAGCAGTCGAGTACATGTTTCTGGTCCTGAATGTTTCAGCAGAACTATCAGAGCCGCAGTTATCCCCCCAATTTCAGGCTGGCAACAGGAGTCAGCAAGTTCACTAGTGAGTCCAAGCCTGAAACTTGGCTTGAAGACTACCGAGTGGCAGTTCAGATCGGTGGTGGGAACGACGAGGTGGCCATGAAGCATTTGCCCCTCATGTTGGAAGGTTCTGCCAGGGCATGGTTGACTCAATTACCTCCTAGCAGCATTTACACTTGGGAAGATCTGTCCCGAGTGTTTGTCAGAACGTTTGAAGGGACTTGCAAGCGACCAGCGGGATTGACAGAGTTGCAAGTCTGCGTGCAGAAAACCAATGAGACTCTCAGAGAGTATATTCAGAGGTGGATCACTTTGCACCACACTGTGGAAAATGTCTCTGACCATCAGGCAGTATGCGCCTTTAAAGATGGTGTCAAGAACAGAGAACTGAGTTTGAAATTTGGTCGAACCGGTGACATGACCTTGAGTCGGATGATGGAGATTGCTACCAAGTACGCCAACGGTGAAGAAGAAGACCGACTCCGAAGCGGCAAGCACAAGCCGAGTCAGTCGGAAAAAGGAAACACCAGTCGGAAACAGAAGCGGAAGGCCGAACCGGCAGCTCCTGGAGAGGCTCTGGCCGTGACTCAAGGAAAGTCTAAGGGGAAACCAAAAGGATCCTGGAACCCCAAGAAGGTGAAGGATAAAGAAGGGAACGACGTGATGGATATGCCGTGCCACATCCACACAAAGAAAGATGAAGAGGGGAATATCATTTACCCAAAGCACACCACTCGCCAATGTCGACTCCTGATCCAGCAGTTTCAGGGAAAACAGTCTAAGGACAAGGAGAAGGAGTCAGACAAAGCCGAAGACAAAGAGGACAGTGAGGGAGGATACCCGCATATCAACTCCACTCTGATGATCTTCGCAGATGTGGAAAGCAGAAGTCGACTGAAAGTGATTAACCGAGAGGTTAACATGGTTGCCCCAGCAAAGGCAAGTTATCTGAAGTGGTCTCAAACACCCATCACATTTGACCAATCTGATCACCCGACTCATATTGCCACCCCTGGGAGGCAAGCTTTGGTGGTCGAACCAGTTGTCGAAGGCACTCGACTGACAAAGGTGCTGATGGATGGTGGAAGTGGGCTGAACTTATTATATGCAGACACATTGAAAGGTATGGGCATTCCGATGTCCCGACTGAGCACTAGTAACATGAGCTTTCATGGAGTCATACCAGGGAAGAAGGCCGAGTCACTCGGCCAGATAGCTTTGGACGTAGTGTTTGGCGATTCAAAGCATTTTCGCAAAGAAAAATTGACGTTTGAGGTCGTGGATTTTCAAAGTGCATATCATGCCATTTTCAAAAATCGACGAGCCCCGAGCTTGGAACGCGGAGCTACTCCGCCCATTTTACACTTAAGTTTTATCACTCGGATGAGTTGCAATAAAGTACTTCTGTAGTTCATGGGTTTAGAAATAATAGTGTCATCACTTTTTATCTTCGTGCATATAAAAACTCCCCCTCAGTGGGTGGCTTAGCCGCGAATCCGTTTCGCCTAAGTTTGTAAAAATCCTACCGAGTGGCAAGCCAGCCTTCCACTCGGAGGCTTAGCTGCGAATCCGTTTCGCCTAAGTTTATCAAAATCCTACCGAGTGGTAAGCCAGCCTTCCACTCGGAGGCTTAGCTGCAGCTTCGTGCTCGCCTAAGTTATAAAAATCCTACCGAGTGACGAGCGATCCTCTCACTCAGGGGCTTAGCTGCAGTCCAAGCACTCGCCTAAGTTTATCAAAATCCTACCGAGTGGTAAGCCAGCCTTCCACTCGGAGGCTTAGCTGCAGCTTCGTGCTCGCATAAGTTATAAAAATCCTACCGAGTGGTAAGCCAGCCTTCCACTCGGAGGCTTAGCTGCAGCTTCGTGCTCGCCTAAGGTATAAAAATCCTACCGAGTGACGAGCGATCCTCTCACTCGGGGGCTTAGCTGCAGTCCAAGCACTCGCCTAAGTTTATCAAAATCTTACCGAGTGGTAAGCCAGCCTTCCACTCGGAGGCTT
>NC_057810.1:155524682-155524974 GCF_018294505.1 Triticum aestivum
AAAATCCTACCGAGTGGTAAGCCAGCCTTCCACTCGGAGGCTTAGCTGCAGCTTCGTGCTCGCCTAAGTTATAAAAATCCTACCGAGTGGTAAGCCAGCCTTCCACTCGGGGGCTTAGCTGCAGTCCAAGCACTCGCCTAAGTTTATCAAAATCCTACCGAGTGGTAAGCCAGCCTTCCACTCGGAGGCTTAGCTGCAGCTTCGTGCTCGCCTAAGTTATAAAAATCCTACCGAGTGACGAGCGATCCTCTCACTCGGGGGCTTAGCTGCAGTCCAAGCACTCGCCTAAGTT
>NC_057810.1:155525028-155534168 GCF_018294505.1 Triticum aestivum
CACTCGGAGGCTTAGCTGCAGCTTCGTGCTCGCCTAAGTTTATCAAAATCCTACCGAGTGGTAAACCAGCCTTCCACTCGGAGGCTTAGCTGCAGCTTCGTGCTCGCCTAAGTTTATCGAATTCCTCCGAGTGGTAAGCCAGCCTTCCACTCGGAGGCTTAGCTGCGACCTCGTGCTTGCCTAAGTTATAAAAATCCTACCGAGTGGTAAGCTAGCCTTCCACTCGGAGGCTTAGTTGCAGCCTCGTGCTCGCCTAAGTTACAAAAATCCTACCGAGTGAAGAGCGACCCTCTCACTCGGAGGCTTAGCTGCAGTCCAAGCGCTCGCCTAAGCACAGGCACCTTGCTCTGAATCTGCATAAGACATTTTGAGCCAAAGGCAATCATATTCAAGCGCCAAATTCAAGTTTGAATCGATATTTAAAGGAACCGAAAGTGCTCAGGCGTCAAGCCTGTTAAAGTTTGTCGGTTACAATTCCACTCGGCATACCGAGGCAAATTTAAAGAGTCGAGCCAGAAGAAGTTTTTTACCCCTCCTGCGGAGGGCTGGAAGGTGCAACGAATTCATCAAGGTCAATTCCGTCGGCGATCCGAGTGGCAGCTGCAAGGAAAGTCTCCATGAAGGACCTGAAGTCGTGCTTCTTGGTATTGGCCACCCGAAGGGCCGCCAGCTTCTCCTCTCGTGCATCTTTGCAGTGGACTCGGGCCAGACACAGAGCGACATCTGCACCACACCGAGCCGAGGACTTCTTCCACTCTTGCACTCGACCAGGGATCGCGTTCAAGCGGGCCATCAGCGACTCAAGGTCATTCTGAAGTGTCTCCTCAGGCCAGAGCGTCGAGTCGATGCGAGATGTGGCAGCCTTCAGCCTTGCGAGATAGTCCACTACAGCTGCAACACGAGACTCCAGTCGGAACATCCATGGCAACTTCGTCGTTCACCGGAGAATTGACAGGGTCAAGGTTTGGCTCCAGTCGACTGGTTTCTTCCTCAAAGTTTTGACAAAATTCTGCAAGGATGATCATTAAGTCAAAGAGATAGTCGAATGGAAAAGGCCACAATTGGAAATATTTACCAAACATGAAGATCTACCTTCAAGCATAAGAAACAGCTTCTTGGCAAGGCCGCTCAGGAAGGTTTCCAGTCCAGTTTTCTTCTCAGCCAATTTGCTGACTTGGTCGGTCAGGGCAGCTTTGTCAGTTCTCAGTCGACTGACCTCCTTGTTGGCAATCCCAAGAGCAGTTTTCAGATTGGTATTGTCTTGTTCGAGCTTGGTGACTGAAGCCAACTTCTCGTCAGCAAGCTTGGTCTTCTCAGCTAGCTCAAGGTCTTTCTTCTGCTGGGCCTCCCTTACCTTACCTGCAAGTTACAGCAAGATCAGATGCCGAAACTAGCAAGAGGAAAAGCAGTCGTCAAGGTCTCACCAAACATACCTTCAGTCTCCTCCTTCGCCTTTGTCAGCTTCTCCTGAACCAACTTCAAGCTCAGCTCGACTTGAGTATGTTTCTGTTCTAGCTCTGAGTAGCGAGCCACAAGATCACAGGAGTTCTGTGAAGAATCAATCGACTAAACGTCAAAAATAATTCACTTCCGAGTGAAAAAGGGAAAAACACAAGTTTCTAAGACTACAGCCGAATACAAGCATTCGACCGTAGTCTCGGGGACTACACCCAGTGGGTGCACTCAGCGTGCCCCCACTAATCCTGTTGAAGACAAAGTCGACCAGTCGACCTCAAAAAAAAAAAAACTCTAAGACTGTGATCAACTGCAAGCAGTCGACCACAGTCTCGGGGACTACACCCAGTGGGTGCACTCAGCGTGCCCCCACCGGTTTGCGAAATCCAGTCGACCAGTCGACTGACAGAGAGATTGACATCATAAAGCCTAAGGCCGACTGCCAGCAGTCGACCTTAGCCTTGGGAACTACACCCAGCGGGTGCACTAAGCGTGCCCCCGCTAACACGGAGTTTATTCGACACACCCAGCGGGTGACTAATATAAATCCCGGAAAAGAAAAGTATTTGGTAGCATATCCAACAGAACAAACAGCAGTCGACTGACCTGGACATTGCTTTGGAGGGCAGAGCTGGCGTCATAAGCTGCCTGGCTCGCGTCCCGGATAGTCTTCAGCTGCTTCATCATGAGTCCCGCCTGGCGTATTGCCTCCTTCGCTGCGCCAGCTTGGTCCTCTGGGACGTGGTGAGTCGTGAAGAGGGAGGGCGGCTGAGCACTCGTCAGTGGACTCGCGAAGGACACCGTGTGTCGAGTGGTGTTCCCTTCCTCCACAGTCAGAGTCTCAGGCGCCGTCGCATCCTGAGGCACCTTACTAGCGGGCATTTTCCGACTCTCCCTGCGCGCCAGCAGTTCTTCATCCTCGTCGTCGTCCGGAAGATCGATAACAGTGTTGGGTGGAGCTGCGGAAAAGGGTCAGGATCAGAGATCGCGAGTCAGTCGACTAAGAATGGTATTAAGAACACAGCACCTGGATTCGAAGTGGCTGCATCCTCCATCTCGTGGTCGTCGGCCCGGGCCGAGGTCTCAGAAGTAGCGGCACTGCAACTCCAAAGGATCAGTCGACTAACCTCAGCGTCAACCAAAGACAAAGTTCGCACAGAATAAGAAAATATGAGCAACACAATTACCCTGAAATGGTGGGGATGGACACCTTCATCTTCGGCAAGAGCTTGGTCGGCTTCGATGAGGCCGCCCTGGGCTGCTTCGGCGCCTTTTCAGTCGGCGCTGGAGAGGTGGTCCGGGGGCGCTTGGTCGACTGGGTGGCGGTCGCAACCCCCTTGCCACGTTCGGTCGAAGGGTCGTGGACAAGCTTCGACCGCCTTTCTGAGCGCGGTGGAGCGACCTCCTCTTCCTCTTCTTCCTCGTCCTCGATGTCATCTTCATCATCTTCATCATCATCATCGTCGTCATCACCCCCTGCGGCATCCGAGTCCCATTCCTCCTCTTCCTGGCTCTCGCCCCCGCTCGCCTCGCCCCCGCTCGCCTCGCCCCCACTCGCCTCGCCTTCCTCAGTCGAAGCTTGTGCCCCATTGGGCATCGAGTACAGCTCGGTGAAGGCCTAGCAGTCGCAGAAACAAGGATCAGTCGACCAGTCGACAGGGTTAGCAGGAGTGAATACGACAAAGACACAATGGAAAGCAGAGCAAGTGTACCTTGTTTGGGATGCTGTCGTGGTCGAGTGGAGGAATTCTTCTGGCTCCGCGCGGGTTATCCCTGTTTCCGGTAACGGCTGCCATCCATCTCTCCAGTGTGACATCGTCGACTTCTTCTGGATGGACTCTAGTCTCGTCTTCGGGCCCGCAGTACAACCACATGCAGTGGCTCCTGAACTGGAGAGGCTGGATGCGGCGCTTGAGGAAAACCTCCAGGAGGTCCATGCCTGTCACACCGTCCCGAACCAGCTGCACCACGCGCTCCATCAACATCTTCACGTCGGCTTTCTCCTCCGGAATCAGCTTCAGAGGGGAGGGCTTGTTCACTCGGTCCATGGTAAACGGAGGGAGTCCACTCGACTGCCCTGGCGTCGACTGGACCTGGCAGTAGAACCAAGTCGACTGCCAGCCTCTGACGGACTCGGGAAAACTCATGGGCGGGAAGGTACTATTGTTCCTCACCTGAATCCCCAGGCCCCCACACATTTGGACGACTCGGGTCTTCTCGTCACCTGGGCTAGCCTTCTTCACGGTCTGAGAGCGACACGTGAAGATGCGTTTGAACAAACCCCAGTGCGGTCGGCAGCCCAAGAAACCCTCACACATGGACACGAATGCAGCAAGATAGGCAATGGAGTTTGGGGTAAAGTGGTGGAGCTGCGCTCCAAAGAAATTCAAGAAGCCACGGAAGAAAATGCTGGGTGGCAAGGAAAACCCTCGGTCAACATGAGTGGCCAGGAGCACGCACTCACCCTCTTCTGGTTGTGGCTGCCACTCCTTCCCCGGCAACCTCGCAGCTCCGTGAGGGATCAAGCCCTCGTTGGCCATGTCGAGGAGGTCCTTCTCCGTGATGGTCGACTGGATCCAGTCTCCTTGGACCCAGCCTTTCGGCAGGCGGGATCTGGACGAGGACCCCCTGCGGGTGGTGGATCTCCCCTTCGCCTTCTCCGATGCCGACGCCTTCTTGGCACGCTCCAGCGCCGCCGTCTTCTCCTTGGCCATGGTCGCCGGCGAAATGCGCGAAGGAAAGTGGTGCGGAGGTGAGAGCGAGCGCGCTGAGCAGAGAGGAAGGAGGCAGAGGGAGAGAAGGAGAATGCTGAGGCGCAGCACAGAAATCCCCACCGGGCGCATTTATAAGGTCTCTTCCGAGTGACTGACATGTGGGCCCGGTCGATCTAATCATATCTGGGAGCAGTTATGAGGACTGGATACGTGGCGAAAAAGGCGGCGCGGAGATCGAGGCGTCTATGCCCCGTCCCATCCGAACGCCACGGTCTGCCCCGCTTCGCGCGCGCCCCCAAATTTCGCACCCCGCGGAATCCGCGAGCAACAAATCAGTCTGTCAGACGCGGTGTTTCCGGCGATCCGTCGCTCGGAGATCGTCGAAGCTCGAAAGATCACTCGACGCAAAAATAGAATGGATCGAGTCGACCGAAGACGAATTGCTCCCCGTCAACGAAGAGATTCTTTGACCCAGAACAGCGCGCAACTAGGGCGCAAAGATTAATCGGAAACGACATCAACTCCTTCTTCACTCAAAGCCTCAATCCATTCGGGGGCTAATGATGGGGTTAAGTACCTAGGGTAGGGTCACGGACCTGTCCCAAGTAACTTACCCTAGACATCCCTAGAAGAGGTCGCCTTCCAGTCGACCAACGAGGACTCACTCGACCAACGAGGACACACTCGACTGGCTTGAAGGACTCGACCACGAAGACTCACTCGACTGGCTTGAAGGACTCGACCACGAAGACTCACTCGACCACCAGGAGGTCAAGAGGCACTCTGCACCGCAACGGTCTGTAATTAAGTAGACTTTATGATAGTAAAGGCACTTTATGTGGGGCGTTACCAGTAACACCTCAGACTTAACTCACCTTAAACCTTCTCCTACGTGGGCTGGCTGGGGTCCTGGCGCACTCTATATAAGCCACCCCCCTCCACAGGCAGAAGGGTTCGGCACCTTGTAATCCATACATTCATAATCCACTCGACCGCCTCCGGGCTCCGAGACGTAGGGCTGTTACTTCTTCCGAGAAGGGCCTGAACTCGTACATCCTTTGTGCTTACGACTTCTCCGTAGCTAGGACCTGGCCTCTCCATACCTACCCCCCACTCTACTGTCAGGCTTAGAACCACGACAGTTAGTACGTGGAAACCAGCCAAGTATTTCCCATCTGTGGCAATTCGGTTGCACGGTATATGTACCGATCTCACCACCGCAGCGTACATCAATGGGCCCTCATAGACGAATGGGGATCTATGTGGGGTACAATTCTCCGTTAATTATTAAGTACCTGGAACCCCTGACAGGGGATTTGTTTACAGCCCGGTACGCTGATTGCATTTTTGATGAGGACAATTTCCCGGCATTAGGGGGAGAGAATAACCACAAAGTATGCCAAGAAATAGATTGGGATGTGAAAGGCATCCAGTCCTTAGATGCACGTACGAATGAGTCTGAACTGGAGGTTCAGAAGATTATAAATTTGCAAAATATTGCAAATAATCTGCCAGATGCATTTACTGATTATAAAGGTGTCACAAAATCAAATGTCCCCGCTATGAATGTGCCAGAGAGAGTGGATGTGACCCATAGATCTACTCAGCCACCTAAGAGGGGGAGGAATCTGGACACAAAGGACAAGGCTTTGCAAAAGCGTCCAAGGGGAATGATGAATCCTCAAATAGTAAATGCAAGTCAACAAAATGTTGATATTCAACCTAGGGTTGAAGGACACCTGAAGGATGTTGGACATCCAGAACCCAACACGAGTGTGCACACAAATTTTGGTGTTGGGACATCGGAAGACCTTGATCCAATTGTTGAGGGAAATCACGAAGGATTAAAAGGTATTGATGAGATATCTGTTGGGGAACGTTGCAGAAAATAAAATTTTTCCTACGGTTTCACCAAGATCCATCTATGAGTTCATCTAAGCAACGAGTCATGGGAGAGATGTATCTACATACCACTTTGTAGATCGCGAGCAGAAGCGTTCAAAAGAACGGGGTTGAAGTAGTCGTTCTCGTCGTGATCCTATCACCGGAGATCCTAGCGCCGAACGGACGGCACCTCCGCGTTCAACACACGTACGGTCAGCATGACGTCTCCTCCGTCTTGATCCAGCAAGGGGGAAGGAGAGGTTGATGATGATCCAGTAGCACGACGGCGTGGTGGTGGATGCAGCAGAACTCCGGCAGGGCTTCGCCAAGCTGCTGCGGGAGGAGGACGAGGTGTAGCAGGGGGAGGGAGGCGCCAAGACTTTGGTGCGGCTGCCCTCCCCCTTGCCCTCCTTTATATAGGCCCCCAGGGGGGGCGCCGGCCCTGGGAGATGCAATCTCCCAAGGGGGCGGCGGCCAAGGGGGGTGGAGTGCCCCCCAAGGCAAGTGGTGCACCCCGCCCCCCCCCCCCACCTAGGGTTTCCAACCCTAGGCGCAGGGGGCCCAAGGGGGGGCGCACCAGCCCACTAGGGGCTGGTTCCCCTCCCACTTCAGCCCACGGGGCCCTCCGGGATAGGTGGCCCCACCCGGTGGACCCCCGGGACCCTTCCGGTGGTTCCGGTACAATACCGGGTGACCCCGAAACTTTCCCGATGGCCGAAACAGCACTTCCTATATAGTTTTCTTTACCTCCGGACCATTCCGGAACTCCTCGTGACATCCGGGATCTCATCCGGGACTCCGAACAACATTTGGTTTGCTGCATACTCATATTCATACAACCCTAGCGTCACCGAACCTTAAGTGTGTAGACCCTACGAGTTCGGGAGACATGCAGACATGACCGAGACGGCTCTCCGGTCAATAACCAACAGTGGGATCTGGATACCCATGTTGGCTCCCACATACTCCTCGATGATCTCATCAGATGAACCATGATGTCGAGGGTTCAAGCAACCCCGTATAGTATTCCCTTTGTCAGACGGTATGTTACTTGCCCGAGATTCGATCGTCGGTATCCCAATACCTTGTTCAATCTCGTTACCGGCAAATCACTTTACTCGTACCGTAATGCATGATCCCATGACCAGACACTTGGTCACCTTGAACTCATTATGATGATGCACTACCGAGTGGGCCCAGTGATACCTCTCCGTAATACGGAGTGACAAATCCCAGTCTCGATCCATGTCAACCCAACAGACACTTTCAGAGATACCTGTAATGCACCTTTATAGTCACCTAGTTACGTTGTGACGTTTGGTACACCCAAAGCACTCCTACGGTATCCGGGAGTTACACGATCTCATGGTCTAAGGAAGAGATACCTGACATTGGAAAAGCTCTAGCAAAACGAACTACACGATCTTATGCTATGCTTAGGATTGGGTCTTGTCCATCACATCATTCTCCTAATGATGTGATCCCGTTGTCAATGACATCTAATATCCATAGTCAGGAAACCATGACTATCTGTTGACCAACGAGCTAGTCAACTAGAGGCTTACTAGGGACGTATTGTGGTCTATGTATTCACACGTGTATTACGATTTCCAGATAATACAATTATAGCATGAATAAAAGACAATTATCATGAAAAAGGAAATATAATAATAATCCTTTTATTATTGCCTCTAGGGCATATTTCCAACAGTCTCCCACTTGCACTAGAGTCAATAATCTAGTTACATTGTGATGAATCGAACACCCATAGAGTTCTGGTGTTGATCATGTTTTGCTCGCGAGAGAGGTTTAGTCAACGGATCTGCGACATTCAGATCCGTATGTACTTTGCAAATATCTATGTCTCCATCTTGAACATTTTCACGGATGGAGTTGAAGCGACGCTTGATGTGCCTGGTCTTCTTGTGAGACCTGGGCTCCTTGGCAAGGGCAATAGCTCCAGTGTTGTCACAGAAGAGTTTGATCGGCCCCGACGCATTGGGTATGACTCCTAGGTCGGTGATGAACTCCTTCACCCAAATTGCTTCATGCGCTGCCTCCGAGGCTGCCATGTACTCCGCTTCACATGTAGATCCCGCCACGACGCTCTTCTTGCAGCTGCACCAGCTTACTGCTCCACCATTCAACATATACACGTATCCGGTTTGTGACTTAGAGTCATCCAGATCTGTGTCGAAGCTAGCGTCGACGTAACCCTTTACGACGAGCTCTTCGTCACCTCCATAAACGAGAAACATGTCCTTTGTCCTTTTCAAGTACTTCAAGATATTCTTGACCGCTGTCCAGTGTTCCTTACCGGGATTACTTTGGTACCTTCCTACCAAACTTACGGCAAGGTTTACATCAGGTCTGGTATACAGCATGGGATACATAATAGATCCTATGGCTGAGGCATAGGGGATGACGCTCATCTCTTCTTTATCTTTTGCCGTGGTCGGGCATTGAGCCGAGCTCAATCTCACACCTTGCAGTACAGGCAAGAACCCTTTCTTGGACTGATCCATTTTGAACTTCTTCAAAATCTTATCAAGGTATGTGCTTTGTGAAAGACCTATGAGGCGTCTCGATCTATCCCTATAGATCTTGATGCCTAATATATAAGCAGCTTCTCCAAGGTCCTTCATTGAAAAACACTTATTCAAGTAGGCCTTAATGCTGTTCAAGAATTCTATATCATTTCCCATCAAAAGTATGTCATCTACATATAATATGAGAAATGCTACAGAGCTCCCACTCACTTTCTTGTAAACGCAGACTTCTCCATAAGTCTGCATAAACCCAAACGCTTTGATCATCTCATCAAAGCGAATGTTCCAACTCCGAGATGCTTGCACCAGCCCATAAATGGATCGCTGGAGCTTCCACACTTTGTTAGCATTCTTAGGATCGACAAAACCTTCTGGTTGCATCATATACAGCTCTTCCTTAAGATAACCGTTAAGGAATGCCGTTTTGACGTCCATCTGCCATATCTCATAATCATAGTATGCGGCAATTGCTAACATGATTCGGACGGACTTAAGCTTCGCTACGGGAGAGAAAGTCTCATCGTAGTCAATCCCTTGA
>NC_057810.1:155534724-155543692 GCF_018294505.1 Triticum aestivum
CGTCCGTCTTCTTCTTAAAGATCCATTTGTTTTCTATCGCTCGCCGATCATCGGGCAAGTCAGTCAAAGTCCATACTTTGTTTTCATACATGGATTCTATCTCGGATTGCATGGCTTCTAGCCATTTGTTGGAATCTGGGCCCGCCATCGCTTCTTCATAGTTCGAAGGTTCACCATTGTCTAACAACATGATTTCCAGGACAGGGTTGTCATACCACTCTGGTGTGGAACGTGTCCTTGTGGACCTACGAAGTTCAGTAGCAACTTGATAGAAGTATCTTGATCATCATCATTAATTTCCTCTTCAGTCGTTGTAGGCACCACAGGAACGTTTTCCTGAGCTGTACTACTTTCCGGTTCAAGAGGTAGTACTTCATCGAGTTCTACTTTCCTCCCACTTACTCCTTTCGAGAGAAACTCTTTTTCCAGAAATGATCCGTTCTTGGCAACAAAGATCTTGCCCTCGGATCTTAAGTAGAAGGTATACCCAATGGTTTCTTTGGGGTATCCTATGAAGACGCATTTTTCCGACTTGGGTTCGAGCTTTTCAGGTTAAAGTTTCTTGACATAAGCATCGCATTCCCAAACTTTTAGAAATGACAGCTTAGGTTTCTTCCCAAACCATAATTCATACGGTGTTGTCTCAACGGATTTAGACGGTGCCCTATTTAAAGTGAATGTAGCTGTCTCTAGAGCATATCCCCAAAATGATAGCGGTAAATCGGTAAGAGACATCATAGATCGCCCCATATCCAATAGAGTGCGATTACGACGTTCGGACACACCGTTACACTGAGGTGTTCCAGGCGGCGTGAGTTGTGAAACGATTCCACATTTTCTTAAGTGTGTACCAAATTCGTGACTTAAATATTCTCCTCCACGATCCGATCGTAAGAATTTTATCTTTCGATCACGTTGATTCTCTACTTCATTATGAAATTCCTTGAACTTTTCAAAGGTCTCAGACTTGTGTTTCATCAAGTAGACATACCCATATCTACTCAAGTCATCAGTGAGAGTGAGAACATAACGATATCCTCCGTGAGCCTCAACGCTCATTGGACCACACACATCAGTATGTATGACTTCCAATAAGTTGGTTGCTCGCTCCATTGTTTCGGAGAACGGGGTCTTGGTCATTTTGCCCATGAGGCATGGTTCGCATGTGTCAAATGATTCATAATCTAGAGACTCTAAAAGTCCATCAGCATGGAGCTTCTTCATGCGCTTGACACTAATGTGACCAAGGCGGCAGTGCCACAAGTATGTGGGACTATCGTTATCAACTTTACATCTTTTGGTATTCACACTATGAATATGTGTAACATTACGTTCGAGATTCATTAAGAATAAATCATTGACCATCGGGGCATGACCATAAAACATATCTCTCATATAAATAGAACAACCATTATTCTCGGATTTAAATGAGTAGTCATCTCGTATCAAACAAGATCCAGATACAATGTTCATGCTCAAACTTGGCACTAAGTAACAATTATTGAGGTTTAAAACTAATCCCGTAGGTAAATGTAGAGGTAGCGTGCCGACGGCGATCACATCGACCTTGGAACCATTCCTGACGCGCATCGTCACCTCGTCCTTCGCCAGTCTCCGCTTATTCCGCAGCTCCTGCTGTGAGTTACAAATGTGAGCAACGGCACCGGTATCAAATACCCAGGAGTTACTACGAGTACTGGTAACGTATACATCAATTACATGTATATCAAATATACCTTTAGTGTTGCCGGCCTTCTTGTCCGCTAAGTATTTGGGGCAGTTCCGCTTCCAGTGACCCTTCCCCTTGCAATAAAAGCACTCAGTCTCAGGCTTGGGTCCATTCTTTGACTTCTTCCCGGCAACTGGCTTACCGGGCGCGGCAACATCTTTGCCGTCCTTCTTGAAGTTCTTCTTACCCTTGCCCTTCTTGAACTTAGTGGTCTTATTGACCATCAACACTTGATGTTCTTTCTTGATTTCAACCTCTGCTGACTTCAGCATTGAAAATACTTCAGGAATGGTCTTCACCATCCCCTGCATATTGTAGTTCAACACAAAGCTCATACGTTCCTTGGCTCACTTGCAAACTCATCCCAGTACTTTCTCTTGATTTTTCTCCACTGCGCCCCGTCAGCGGGTGCTCTCAACTTCCCGTCTTTCTTACGGTCCTCACTGTGCCATCGCATCAACTTGGCATGCTCTCTGTTTCTGAACAGACGTTTCAACCGTGGTATTATAGGAGCATACCACATCACCTTCGCAGGAACCCTCTTCCTGGGGGGCTCATCGTCAACATCACCGGGCATGCGTGCAGATCCTTGTATGCACCGCGGAAGAGGATGCAGTCATTAGGGCATGCATGTATCTTCTGCACCTCCAATCCTAGAGGGCATACGACCTTCTTTGCTGCGTATGTACTGTCGGGCAATTCGTTATCCTTTGGAAGCTTCTTCTTCAATATTTTCAGTAGCTTCTCAAATCCTTTGTCAGGCACAGCATTCTCTGCCTTCCACTGCAGCAATTCCAGTACGGTACCGAGCTTTGTGTTGCCATCTTCGCAATTGGGGTTCAACCCTTTTTTGTGGTCCTCTAACATGCGATCGAACTTCAGCTTCTCCTTTTGACTTTCGCATTGCGTCCTTGCATCGACAATGACCCGGCGGAGATCATCATCATCGGGCACATCGTCTGGTTCCTCTTGATCTTCAGCAGCTTCGCCCGTTGCAGCATCATCGTGCACATCGTCTGGTTCCTCTTGATCTTCAGTAGCATCACCGTATTCAGGGGGCACATAGTTGTCATCGTACTCTTCTTCGTCGTCGTCTTCCATCATAACCCCTATTTCTCCGTGCCTCGTCCAAACATTATAGTGTGGCATGAAACCCTTGTAAAGCAGGTGGGTGTGGAGGATTTTCCGGTCAGAGTAAGACTTCGTATTCCCACATATAGGGCATGGACAACACATAAAACCATTCTGCTTGTTTGCCTCAGCCACTTCGAGAAAATCATGCACGCCCTTAATGTACTCGAAAGTGTGTCTTGAACCGTACATCCATTGCCGGTTCATCTGCGTGCATTATATATAATTAAGTGTGTCAAAAATCATTACAGAACATCATGAATAGATAATTAAGTGACCAAATTAATAGAAGTTCATCATCACATTAAAACCAAAGTACATACATAGTTCTCATCTAACAACATAAAGCTCTGCAGAGCATCTAAATTAATTAAACCATACACTGAAACTATGTAAAATATTTCAATGCGAAAACAAATGCGATCATAATCGCAACCAATGTAACAACTGATCCAACGGCATAATGATACCAATCCTCGGTATGAATGGCATATTTTCTAATCTTTCTAATCTTCAAGCGCATTGCATCCATCTTGATCTTGTGATCATCGACGACATCCGCAACATGCAACTCCAATATCATCTTCTCCTCCTCAATTTTTCTAATTTTTTCCTTCAACAAATTGTTTTCTTCTTCAACTAAATTTAACCTCTCGACAATAGGGTCGGTTGGAATTTCCGGTTCAACAACCTCCTAGATAAATAAAATCTATGTCACGTTGGTCGGCATAATTGTCATAAACAATAAATGAACCAATAGTTATGAAAAGATAATATATACCACATCTGAATCATAGACAGGACGAGGGCTGACGGGGGCGGATACCAAAACCATCGTACTATATAAGATGCAATAATAAAAGTAAGAAAATTATACAAGTATCTATATAAACATACAATTAAGTGTTTTTTTTCCTTTCAGAAAGAAGATAAGAACAAGAGGCTCACCACGGTGGTGCCGGTGACGAGATCGGCACGGGCGATCGACGGCGGTGAAGACGGGGACGGGACGTGACAGACCGCTAAATCTAGACAAATATTGAAAAAAATGGAGCTTGAAGGTGGATCTTGGAGAGGAGAAAGCTTAAGTAGTGTGGCTCGGGCATTCCATCAAACACCTCGTGTGCATAGGAGGTGAGCTAGAGCACCACAAAGCTCTCTCCTCGCCGGCCACGAAAAACAGAGCAGTAAGAGTGCTCTGCTCGCGGGGTATATATAGGCAATTAATTGGTCCCGGTTCGTGGCTTGAACCAGGACTAAAGGGAAGCCTTTGGTGCCGGTTCAGGCCACCAACCGGGACAAATGGTGGTGGGCCAGAAGCAAGGCACATTGGTCCCGGTTCGTCCCACCAACCGGGACCAAAAGGTCCAGACGAACTGGGACCAATGGCCCACGTGGCCCGGCCGGCCCCCGGGGCTAACGAACCGGGTCCAATGCCCCCATTGGTCCCGGTTCTGGATTGAACCGGGACTAATGGGCTGACCCGGCCTCGACCAATGCCCCCTTTTCTACTAGTGGAACTTTTACGAGATGAGCACATTGGTTACTCTTCTCTCAAAATGTGATAAACCGGTCACAACACTCATATATATATGAGCAAACTGGTCACTCTACCGTTTCCAGCCGTAACGGGCGCTGAAGTGCCGTGCTGACTCGGCGTCAGGCCCACAACTGCGGCACGTGCACATATTAGAGGGTGGGATTCTTTGAAAGAAAGACCCTAAAAATATGGGAAAGTTGTGGCTACTCTCGGGTGTAGGTACACCCGAGTTTGCAAAACTTTAAAAAATGTGATAAAACAAGGTCAAAAAAATCTGCAGTTTGGGGACATGAAACTTCATCAAATGTTCAAGCTTTTGCAAGAATTCAGCTAAAAACAACATCCGAGGAGCTCTCACAAAAAAAACAAAATCAATGCTCAAACAGTGCACAAACTTAGAACGTTGATTTTGTTTTTGTTTTTGCCGAGAGCTCCTTTGATGTTTTTTTCCGCTGAATTCTTGCAAAAAGCTTGAACATTTGATGAAGTTTCATGTCCCCAAACTGCAGATTTTTTTGACATTTTTTGATCATGTTTTTCTTTTTTTTCCAAACTCGGGTGTACCTACACCCGAGAGTAGAAAAGCTGGTCTCTAAAAATATTAACTGAGAACATGTCATGGCTGCACCTGTTTCACACTAAATTGGGACCACCTATCAGCCTCTTACGGACCATGCACGAGCAACTTAAACGCGGATTACAAGCGCGAAACAGTGGCGACACACATGTAGGCGGAGAAAGGAGCTACAGGAGGTGAGATTGGCACAGGGGCTATGCGGGAGTGAGGTCGCACCGGCTTGGGGTGGTGGCTGGTGGGAGTGTGCGGGTTGGCCCCAGGCACTGAGCTCCAGCGGTGGCTGCAGCGCCACTAGGGCTAGAGAGGACAGCAGAGAGTGAGAAGAGGTGCACCAGCACCGAAGGCTCACCTAGATCATGTCATGTGTGAGCGGACGGAGATGTCTGAGGCGAGGCCACGGCTGCCAGAGGCGGCCGCCGGAGGAGGCTTGAGTGGTGAGGCCTTCTCGAGGATGCGTGACATGGATGGAATTGGAATGTCACCATAAGCTACAGACGATTCCCACGGGGGCTACCAAGCTGAGAATAAGAGCTGGGGTCTCCAGGGGTAGATTGATACGCGGCTATCTTTCGCCGGAGGGGCAGAAGAAGTGTGTGGCGCAGGTGCTACATGGACTCCGGGTTCGATTCCTATGGCAGAAACTTATAGGGATTCTCGATGAAGCCTTTGACAAGACGTGCGACAAAGGATGCAGCGACGGTGCACACTGGATGCCGACACGAGCACTGTGGACTCCGCGAGCGTGGGTGTAGCTGCCTAGGCGGCGATGTTTTGGTTATTCGATGAGATGTCATGGGGGAGAGAGACACTCATGCGCTGGTCGACCACGGTATTGGGAACAACGCGAGTGCTACCATGCCGGAGATGGAGAAGGGGACCGGGTCAGCCACAAACCCACAATCGAGAAGGGGAGAGGTGTGAGAGGATGTGGTTGACCTTCTGGTGAGAGGAATTATCATGTATCCTATTCCTACCTGGCGTCCTGGCGGCGACGTCGGACGGGAGCCGGACCACCGGGCACCGGCGCAAGCAACACGAGGCGGTGCTCCGAGCGAGGTGAGCTGGCACAAAGCTACATCGCGTCCTACGGCTGCATCTGAGCGTAGTACGTCCTCACGAACAGTAAGAAACACAGCGAGAGCGACACAAATTCAGACAAATACACGACGGTTGCGGATCGAGGCTACTACGTCCAGGCTCCATCAAATCTACGGCCTTTTCTCCAGGTGGCTCGCTCGGGCGTGACAGGTGGCCACGGAGTGCATGGGGTAGTGCGGTACAGCGGGCTAGCGGATGAAGGAACCTCCACTCCAATTGAGGGAACACGACGCAACACCAGGAGTGGTCACGAAAGACGCAACGGGTTCGCGGTTGCGCTCGTCGGCGGTGGTAGCAACGGCGCAGGTGGCGCGCGATGGCGGTGGTAGCAGTGCTGCAGATCGCGTGTGACGGTCACGGTAGTGGCGTCGGGGCATGGCATAGCGTGGTGCATCTCAGCGTGAGCGGCCTCGGCGACGGCCATGGCGCCGCGGCGGTCGGCGGCACGCGGCAGCGTTCCTGGATCCCGACGAGAGCCCATGGCTCGGTAGCTTCGCGCCGAGTTTCTGTCAAGAACAAGGAACAAAAAATCCTCCCGGTGTCCAAACTATGCTCCACATCTTCCCAGGGCTCTTCTTGCAAAAAATCCAGACCTCTGATATGCGCATGTGCTGTGGGCGTGGGTCCAATAATGCCGAGTCAGCACGCCACCTCAGCGACCGTTACGGTTGGAAACGGCAGAGTGACCAGTTTGCTCATAAAATTGAGTGTTGTGACCGGTTCATCACATTTTGAGAGAAAAATGACCAATGTGCTCATCTCACGAGAGTTCAATGACCAATGGTGTGTTTATCTAAAACCGGCGCGGATCGGAGGTCGGACCGAAAAAACCGGAACCGGCGCCCTTATAGGTTTTTTAAGCTAAAAAGACTGACCTGCAATTGGACTGGAAAGAACCATGTGAACCGGGCGGTTTTGCATGAACCGGGGTATAAAACCGGCGTTGAACCAGTGTCACATACATACAAAAATAGAAAAATAACCTATGTCAAAGGGAATTCAAACAGAGGATGCTAGATATAGGTGCATGAGTTACACCTTTGACCCAATAACCATCTTGGACGGCCAACTTTCTTTTCAATTTTATGTAAAGGACTGATTTTACATCTATTTATTATTACACGAAATGTATTATTTATAGTATAGAAAAATCAGACATCGAACCGGTGAACTGATGATTCAAACAGTAAAAACCTGAACCGGTGGCCTCGTGGTTCGATCAACGGTTCTATTTTATAAACTATGTGGGAAAGTGGTTGGTTGGTATCGAATTTCTGGCGAGTATTGGCAACCCCAGCCTTTCCCGTTGACTTTCACGCCAACGGATGGCGACATCCGGATGGGCAAAGAAGGATGCGC
Organism: Triticum aestivum; assembly: GCF_018294505.1. Taxonomy (NCBI): domain Eukaryota; kingdom Viridiplantae; phylum Streptophyta; class Magnoliopsida; order Poales; family Poaceae; genus Triticum; species Triticum aestivum. Next base: position 155,542,159 of record NC_057810.1, read on the forward strand.
CAATTTTTGGTGCGCCCATGAATTGGCAGTGTCTTCGTAGGCTAAATCCAAACAGGTCTATGGTTCCTGCTTAATAAGTACTAATTTTTTTAGTTTATTAGGCCCATGTGCATCCCAAGGTTGATGATTTGATCAACATAATCTGAGCTATATATTACTTTCTCCAATCCATATGAATTGATGCGGGTTTAGTACAACATTGTGGGGGAAGTTAAAAAGTTATAGAATTAGAAACTTAAATGTTCTATTTCTAACGGCATAAGTTTTGTGATATATAACTCATATTAGACCGACCTAGAGATACATGCAGGACCTATAAACCAGAAAGGATGGAGTATGGGTTACTCTTTTCCTTATTATTTACCGTGCATAGTAACTTCATCTTATGTAAAATTTTATGATTCATTGGCCAAGTTTTTTTTTAAAAATCATTGACATCTACCATACAAATAATATAATTAAATATATTTTCACATCACATAGATTTGTTATTATAAATGTTTATTGTTCTAAACTTGGTTAAATTTTGGAAAATTTTGACTTAGAACAATACTAAGAGGTAATGAAAACAGAGGGAGTGCGACTTTTTGAGTCTTGGAATTCAAGTGTTGGGTCTCACCCACGGTCCCTTCCATATTTTTCTCTCCGTTGCATTATGAAAATGAGACATGAGTAGCTTTTTAGGTAGAACCAATGTATCTTTATGAATTCGATAACTGAACTTTGTGTCCATACTTGAGAAATATACTTGTAAAGTTTTTGAAACAATGGAATAGTTGGTACTTATATAAAATATTTCTAAATTGATTGAAATATTTACAATTTGTGGGAAATCTTTTTTTTTAATTTGATTGAAGTATAACTGAAATAAGTAAAATTTGTGCTAGTATTTATGAAATCTATATTACTGAAAAGATTAGACTAATAAAATATTTTGTACTTCATAAAATATTTCCGATTTGAATGGTGAATGAAGTCATCAAAATTTGTGTGAAGTCTCTATGAAATGTTTCTGAATTGATTCAAATCCGATTGCAACATTTAAATTTGTTTGGTTATTCATGATTCTTAAACAATCTCAAATGTCACATAAATAATTCAAAAACTAATTTATAAAAAGCGATTATTTGGAATGCACTAGAATAATAGAATTTGGTTGGAATATGAACAAATAATTGAAACGTTTTTTCATGGGCCCAAATATTTGACTGTCATTGTGGAGGCTACCAACACTAAGGGGACTAATTCTCGATCCGTCGGTGGTATATGTTTGTCATTCGAACAACAACACTACCGGCGGACCAAATTCTTGACCCATTTGTTGTGACTTATTTTTATTAAATCTGAATCATTTCACACAACTGCTCTCGTGAAAGAGGCTTTCCATCCCACTATATATATAAATCAACAACATCTGAACAAAGCATGTGGCCAAACGATACAAGATGATGAGGTAGCCCTCATACAGTACCGGTCCCAAGATAAACGGATCACGCAGTACGCATACGAGTAGTCTACTGAAAAAAGCACAGGG
>NC_057810.1:155684949-155692821 GCF_018294505.1 Triticum aestivum
CCCCCCCCCTCCGGCAGGATGCCGGAACAGGGTCCCGATTGGTTTTTGGTGGCTACAGAGGCTTGCGACGGCGGAACTCCCGATCTAGGTTTCTTTCTGGAAGTTTGGGTATATATAAGTGGTATTGGCGTCAGGAACAAGTTAGGGGGGCTCCGAGGTGGCCACGAGGTAGGGGGCGCGCCCAGGGGTAGGGCGCGCCCCCCACCCTCATGGGTGCCTCGGGACTCTTCTGGCCCATCTCTGATGCTCTGTGGGCTTCTTCTGGTCCAAAAATATGCTCCAAAAATTGGCACGTCAATTGGACTCCGTTTAATATTCCTTTTCTGCAAAACTCAAAAATAAGGAAAAACGGAAACTGACACTAGGCTCTAGGTTAATAGGTTAGTTCCAAAAATCATATAAAATAGCATATAAAACATTCTAGATGGATAATATAATAGCATGGAATAATAAAAAAATTATAGATACATTGGAGACGTATCACCCGACAGCGATGCGGGCGGCACGCCTTGCCTGGATCACCTCCGCGATTTGCCTCCGGCACTCCAGCGTGAGCGTAACGTATATGGTGATCAGCCATCGGACCACGGCGATGCCGGAGAGCATGGGAAAGCGGGGGAGAGGAGGCGGGCGGGCTCGGGTGGTGGCGCAGAGAGGAAGGAGGTGGATTGGCTAGGGTTGGGGGACGCCGGCCGGTTTAAATAGTCGGATTTGGCCTCGGGCGACGAGTCGGAGCGGCGTCATGTGGCGTTCACACCGCGGCGATGGACGAGGCGTCCGTCAGACCGCCGTATTTCCCGACGAGTCCTCGTCAGACCCCATCATCAGTCCTCTACGTGGGGGACTCGCCCGGGCATGCCCCTATATCTGCCTCATTTTTAGACTGGATATGAGGCGTGCCGGTCATCCCAGATTATTTGAGGTCCATTTGAGGTGTCCGTCTGAATGAAAAATTCATGACCGGTCAGTGACCGGATAGCCTGTCCATGCGCATGAGACGGGTTTAAGCTACCCGGCTATAGATGCTCTGACTAGCAGGTGGTTTCTGCTACAAAAGCATTTTCTCATGGTCCCGAGAAAATCACAACCTTTAGTTTAGCTAGGCCGTACGTACGACAAGTCAAGTCATTAACTTATAATTAGTTGGACTTGTTCCTTCGAGTCTAGTGATGACATGATCGAGCCGTGTTCCTTGTAGTAGAAGACGTATGGGCTTTCACACAGCAGCTGACTAGCTGCGCATATGGGCTACCTAGCCAAAAGTAGGTACTTTCCACACGTGCGAGAGAGCACGCACGTGTTACCTGAAAGCGCTCGTGCGAGTACGTCGTTGATTAAGGCTCAGGCTTTAGCCACACTGGAAATAATTTCAGCTGTAACATCGAGTTCAACTCAGCAAATTTGCTTATTTGATAATGAGTTAATGAAGAGAGAGGTAGTTTGAGTAACCTAGCTAGTTACTGTAACATCACATGTCCCAATGCAATATGAGTCCATAACCTAATAAATTAGGCTTTGCATGTTATCATACTTATGTTACTACCCACTACTCCCTCCGTTCCTAAATATTTGTCTTTTTAGACATTTTAAATAAACTACTACATACAGATGTATGTAGACATATATTAGAGTGTAGATTCACTCATTTTGCTCCGTATGTAGTCACTTGTTGAAATGTCTAGAAAGACAAATATTTAGGAACATAGGGAGTATGAAGGTAGTAACATAGTCGAGGGATATGTGTATGTTACTGGTGTATGTTACTCTCCATTGTGGCTAGTCTAAGACTAGTCACAATGCGTAGTAACATAGAGTAGTAACATGCACATGTTACTACCTCTATAGTGGGGAGTAAGGCTGGTCATAGTGGGGAGTAATTTATACTAGTGTCATGCATATGACACTAGTTTAAGTTACTACCTCCATAGTGCAAAGTAACATAGTACTAGTGTCATAGATGACTTTATTTATTAGCTCATAGACTCATTTTGCCTTGGGAAGCGCTATGTTACAGTAACATATTATGTTACCACAAGCACCTCTTTCCTCATTAAATACGTGCCACATAAGCAAAATTGTCTTGGGATGTGTTAAGTTACTGCCTAAGTTACTCCCACTATGGCTAGCCTAACATATGTGTGGTAACATGCAACATTTTATTTATTAGGCTACAGACTCATCTTGCCTTGATATGTGTGATGTTACTCATATTTGTAATAACCAGCTATGTTACCACATACATCTACTTCTTCATTTATTGCTTGTCACATCATCTATTTAATTTAGATATGGGTGTTGTTACTACCTAGTACGTTACTCTTACTGTGGGTAGTCTAAGTCGCAGAAGATCGACGCCCGCACGACCAAGCAAATGATTCAAAGATTGTGACATGTGCACCCCTAATTGTACCAAAGTGTCATATCAATGGATCTTGACCTCTTCTCATAGTATATATCTTCCAGTTTTCAGCAGAACGAAATGACCGTCGCCGCGTGCAAGCACAGTAATTAATACCCTAGCTAGTACTGTACAAGTACGTGATTAGTCTGAGAAACGTCTGCGCGTACGTGTGCATGCATCATGGCCAAATTTGACCATCCAAGTTTACGGACGTTTTGGATGTCGCTGCTGACTGGAGTACACAGCAATCATGGACCTTAGTCCATGCATGAGCTTGCAACCAGTCCTGCGTTCATACATGCACTGCCATATTTCCCCAGGCAAAATGCGCACGTGTTGGCGGCCCGTGTCGTACATGGCCGCCAAGTAAGTAAGTAACGCTTGGATGCACATGCGCACCATAGAACAGTGTCCTGCATGCACGACAGGTCAGCACCACACGTATGCATGCATGTGTGTTGGGGCGGACAACTCTCCTCGCGCGCGCTGGCATGGATGCATGCATGTGTCTTGCATCGCTCTGCACCATGTATTGGTGGATTATCATGTGTAGGAGGAGATAATTATCAAAAAATATTTTGTAGGCGTAGTAGTATCAGAAATGCCAGCTTGCATTCTTTCAGCAAAAAGAATAAATATAAAACGTGAGAAGAAGGGAAGAGAAATGCCTACAAAGTTAAACGCAGAGTTTGACATTGTCGCAAAACTACCATGCATGCATGTTTGTTGGCTAAAATTGTACTATACTACCCTTATTTGAAAATTGCGCCCCTTAAAAATAACCAGGTAATTAATACCCCTCTTTCTAAATATAAGTCTTTTTAGAGATCTTAATATGAACCACATACAAAGCAAAATGAATGTATCGGTATGTAGTAGTACGTATTAAAATCTTTAAAACGACTTGTATTTAGGAATGGAGGGAGTACTTTGCTTACATACTTGTACAAACCCTCAACAATAACCTGATATTGATGGACTTGGTTATGCACGCACGGTGGGGCTGACATAGCTGTTTCTCCCCATAAAATTAGGGTTCCTCCACCTCCTGCCGGCGTCGCCGCCGGTCTGCCTTGTCTTCGGTGGCCTTAAGGTCATGGAGGCGCACTGGATCCCGATCCTTGCCGGTGGGAGGGCTTCTTTTTCAGATGTGTTTCCGAGTTTTGTTAGGTTTTGTGTCCTGTTCAGAAAGTTGAGACGACGACGACTCTCTGAAGATGGAATAAAGTTCTTCCCGCCTAACCGTCGTTTCGGTGGTGCTTCTTGCACCTTCGGTGGGCGTGTGGAGATGGGTCTCCGGCGGATCTGCCTTTGATGGATTTGCTAGGATTTGTTCAACGTTCATCTACATTTGTGTGTCTTCAGGTAGGATCATTTTGATCTGCACTACTTTTCATCGGCAACGCTTGCTATTCTGGTGCGCTGGTCCTATGAGCCTTAGCACGACGACTTTCCGACTGTCTACTATAACTGGTTTTGACCGGCTCCTGTGAGGGAGGGGCGATGACGACGGCGCGCCTTCGACTCGCTTCAGTGCTTGTAGTCGTTGCTAGGTGGTCCATAAATCTGGACTTAATTTTTATTATTTTTAGTGTTCGTTGTACTGTTATGATTGAAGATGGATATATCATATGTTTTCTCAAAAAAGAAAGAATATGAGCCAATTTTATGCCCTTGGTTTGGGTAGTCAAACCCTCAATAAAGAGTTCCCCTCAGTCAAACCAAGAATAATCACCCGTAGTAAATCTTACCTAGTAATCACCCGCAGTACTAGATTGTCTTTGTTAACTCGGACATGAAACCATGCGTGGGATGCGACCGTGTCCAGTGTCTCGTGGCCAGACCACCTATAAAGCCATCACGAGCGCACCCCATATGTTGGACATCATCACCTAGCTAGACGGCGCCGCGGCATACCTCGATATCTCTCGATCGACGGCACCCGCGATTTCACTTGATTTTGGTTCCAAGATGTCTAGCCTTACGACCATAAGCAGCGCTAGTAAGGAATCGATGGAGGTGGAGGAGCTCGTCGACACTAGGCTTTCGCTCGTGATCGGCGCCGGGAGCCAACCGCCGCCGGTGCCAGAGGAAGCGGGTCACGTGGCGGGAAATATCGGAAGGAAGAAAGGGGAGAGGTGGATAGGCGGCAGTAGTACAAGGCAGCATGGCAAGAGGGCCAGGGCTGTGCACGGCGGCAGCGACATCGACGAGGACGACGACGGAGGGGACGCAGCCGGCCGCGCGAGGAAGAAGCTCCGGCTCACCGGGGAGCAGGCGGCGCTGCTGGAGAAAAGCTTCCGCTCCCACAACGTCCTCTCCCATGTACGCCCATATCTTCCATTTAATCTCTCCTTGAAGTGCAAAGAAATTTCAGGGTCTGAGTCTGATCATAATGCTTTTGAATTGCAGGGTGAGAAGCAGGATCTTGCGGGGCAGCTTGGGTTGAAGCCGAGGCAGGTGGAGGTGTGGTTCCAGAACAGGAGGGCGCGCACCAAGCTCAAGCAGACGGAGCTCGACTGCGAGCTGCTGCGCCGGTGGTGCGAGCGCCTCAGCGACGACAACGCGCGGCTCCGGCGAGAGCTCGCCGAGACACGCGCGGTCCTCCTCGTCGGCGGTTCACAGGACTCGACGCTCACGGGGTGTCCTTCCTGCAACAGGCTCGCCGGCGGCCGGAGGGCGGCCTAGTCGATTTCGACTGCAAGATTAATTACCGCCGCCATAGGACTAGTCAACTAGAAGTGCGCTGTCACGGAGTACTTGTTAACTGTAGCATACGATAGGCTATAGGGTATAGGGTAGTGAATTATCTAGGCATGACGGAAATATGGAGTGTGTGGTGAGGTTTATCTAGACTTACGTTCACGTGAGCCTGACGAGCTGACAAAAAAAAGGGGATGCATCGTTTGATGCATGTACTTGCTACGGTAGTACTCTGGTAAAGTTTGATGTGTTTAATTACTTCCTCGCTCTGGATGATCACAATTCTTGCATGATTTCGAGCTGCATGATTTTGGTCGGGGCTGAGAGGACCTCTGTACTGTTGGAAATGATGAAAAGGCGAAATGAAGACCGAGCTTTATGGAGACCTAAATTTCAAAACTTCAAAATTCAAACATTTTTTGCAGCTCGCAATTCAAGGTATTCCATCCTGATTTTTTACGCACATACACATTGCATCCATGTATACAAGTGTATTTTTTTAATTTTCTGAAAATGAAAAGCTTAAATTTTGAAATTTTCAAAATTAAGTCCTCCATGGAGCTTAATCTCTCTCCAAACTGCCCTACTCTGGAAATGAGCTTCACATATAGGTATTATATCCAATTTTACCATCGCACAGGTCACTTATTTTGCAGAGCATAGTTTATCATAACTAGCGAATTGTCCGTACATTGCAACCATGACATACATGGTCTAGTGATCCTCTCGTCCAACACTTGATGATAGGCATAGTAGTTCTAGTGATCCTCCCGTCCAATTATCGATGATAGACATACAAGTTCAAGTGATCCTTCCATCCAACGCTCGATGATACTTTTCATAACTAATATGATTCATCGTCCAAAGAATGACACCCTACATAATCCTGCCATTTAACACTCAATGATACTTTACATAATTAACATGGCCCTTCCGTCCAAAGAATGACACTCTTCCTAATTAACATAACCCTCCAATTCAAAGAATGATACTCCTTTCGATAAGACGCAAAGCTTGCATTTCTTTTCATCGATAGAAGAAATTGAAACGAGAACAAAGGAGGGTACATCACATGGCACAACCACAGATGGCGTAAACATGGTGCCTAGAGCATAGAGCATGGGATGCTAGGCACAAAGAGAAGCTACAACACAACATTAAACTTCCCTAACCAAGAGAAACAACCTGAACGGAAACGATGCCCAAAGTCTCTAAAACCATCACCGGGTACGCCACGAGCAAACAAGACGGACACCTTCATGAAGGGGAATGATGCTGACGTCGCCGTTCTCCGATCCGAAGAACCAGACCCGAGGTTTCCCCATTGCTCGAAGAGGGGTAAGGAGTGAATTATCTAGGCATGACCTAAATATAGAGTGTGGTGAGATTTATGTAGACAGTAGACTCACACTCTCACATGAGCCTAACGAGCTGACAAGATTGATGCATGTACTCTGGTATTAGCTACGGTGTACTTTGGTAGTTTCGTTATAGTATGTGTTTACTTCCTCGCTCTGGATGATCACGATTAAGTCCTGCATGATCTCGAGCAGCAAAATTGGCCCCAAATTAACTGCTGGAATCAGTTAGTCCACTACTCACTCAGACGGAGGCCAGGGAGCGTTTGGTTACTGGATCTATTCGATGGGAGATGGTAGCTCGGGCTATCTTCCACCGGTTTGGATGACGGTTATGTAATAGGATAGGCAATTAGTTTTTCTATCTTTCTTTTGCCAGCCGGTTGTGGCTTTCCTTTACCTTTCTGCTCTTTGTGAGCTTTTTTGGTTCGTTTGTTTGAAACTTCAAGAACTTTGTTGAACTTATTTGCTTATTAATAAAGGTGGCCGTATACATCACTCTGATGCAGAGGCTGGGATCTCCCCCTTTTCTAAAAAAAAGTTAGTCCACTAGTCATTGCTCATATCACATCTGACAAAATGAGCGAACCTTCTTTCCATGATTCTTGCCTTGGAATGGACAATCCTTGCCTTCGCGGTCAGTTCAATGGAAAGGTCACAAGGTGCTCCTGAACTCTCGTGTGGTTTCCGGAAACAAAAACATTTCAGGCATGCATGGTCGAGATGGGTTCATGCTAAGCTTTTTCATGAGCCGCCAGGTGCCACAGATGGTTAGGTTTCTTGTGGTGGAAACCAATCCACCAGGGATTAAGTCCTAGACTTGGCACCGGTGCTCGTATTTTTTTATAGTTTTTTTAGCGATGCTCGTTTAGTGGGAGGGAACGGACAGCGTCACACCTTGAGAAACCACCAAACACCTTACTACCGAATACACCGAGCCATCTTCGGAAGGGGCCGACTCCCTGTTGAGATTGCCGCTCGCTCCGGGCCATGCTGCGCCGCTTCTACAAAGAGATGGCAATGACAAAGAACAGAGACCATGGGGAACACACATATATGATAGGAGATCATGGGAAGTGCGGGACCATCCCACCCCAGAGTTGAGCATGCTACATGTGAGGGACAAGACATGCCCGGAGATGCTGACCAGCTACAACCGAAAGGAACCGGGCTCCACAATAATGCCTCAAGAAGGTGATCCGCTAAAACCAAGCGCCACCGCCATCTAGTCCGAGAAGACGGACTAGGGTTTTCACTCAGAGCCATGACATCACAAGTGGACCCCACAACAATGCGCTCAAGAGGGAAGCAACACCCGCAAGCGTCATCATCACCAGCGCAGGAGTGCGGAGCTTTCGGTCCAACCCTCACAAGTGGCACCGTGAAACTAAGCTTGCCAGGCCTAACCGC
>NC_057810.1:155693075-155697490 GCF_018294505.1 Triticum aestivum
ATGATCACCCGCCAACCCTCCCCTTGCTATCCACATAGTCAAAAAGAGGTGCCACCACTACTGCAACTGCTTGTCCATGAGCCAAGCATGCATTCCCGGGGCCGTCGCCCCAACATCCAAGATCCCGAGACTGCCGACCATCATCATTGCAGCTCACCAACCATGGTAGCAAGAACTGGAAGGTGCGTCCTTCCACTGTTGGTTGGACATTAGACGCCGATTCCCAATGGATCTGGCGACGTAGTCGCCCACACTGGCGTCCCACCCAGTCTTGTCTAGACCAGGAGGGGTCACAACGAGCGCATGTTGACAACCTGCCGTCGAGCACGCCATGGCCATGGCCCTCCTCTGGCCTTGCCAACTCACACACGAGCAAGGCCTTATCCGTGGCTAGCAAGCTGAGACCAATGGCAGGACTGCCTGAATCAGAACCGGACCGACGTAACCGTACCATTCCGCATGCGCCGACATGGAAGGACCTCCGAGCTGCCACTGATTCACACACATCGCCGCCCACGACGAGAAAGCACTCCGAGGAGGAGAGCCCCGCCGCCGTCGGCCACGCAGGGGGAGAAGAGAGAATGAGGCGTCGACACTATGTAAGGTCCGGTCGCCCCCATGTCGCCCCGGGCGAGAGCGACACAGGGGCGAAAGCCTGTTTCGAGAGCGACACAGGGGGTATTTTGCAAATTTGTCTGCTCAACTATGCTCCGTTGAACGTTCACCGAGTGTCACTTTCTCCTTGATCTCGTTTACCCTTGCACCCTGACGGAAGCAACAGATTTCCTTCAATTATTTGTCCACGGTTTCACAACAGACATACTAATGATTATCTGGTTATAACTCACAACCTTTCGTCACGGGGAGAAACTGGTTAGCTCTCGTAACCATCCAGGTTCCGTACGGCGAAGGATGGTCTTGGCCTAGCGGGATCCGGGCGTTCCCGATTTCAACCTTGGTTGCCCTTTTCAACAACCCCGGCGGCCCGGCCCGAGCCCCCGAAGATTTGTCGCTAGCACGGTCGTCAAAGATGTCGATCATAGGGTTCGGGTGCAGTGTACGAGTCTGACTCGAGCTGGAGAGGTCTCGTCCACTTCTGGAAACTAGTAAGCATGCACGTGCAACGCACGTCTATTATCATCAGACAAATAAAAAAATAACCTAATATTTCCTCGTTCTTTTTGCGAAGTGTGTTAAGATACGTTAAAAGTCAAATGTCCTTTTGTTGACAAAATTACTCTATGTCACATATTTCCTCAGCTGCAATGCCAATCCTACAGAATGAAAACAATGCTAACTGGCATTTATACTAACTTTAACTACCAACTTCTCCTATCCTCATTTTTTGCTACCGATCCTATCCTATTTTTTTACTGGGAGCCCGTTGTCTATCCTTCTACAAATGAAAAAAACTTCTGGAGAAAATTACTGCAGGCACATTTTATTTTTCTTCAGATATTTGAGCTGCTAAAACTACAAATATTTCAGTACAAGGGGAGTAGAAAATTGCAGGCAAATGCAGTGCCAAATTATTAGCTTACACATAAAAATGATACAAAGTTAACAAATAACTTCCCTTTCCAAATATCATGTCAATCATATCAACCAGAAGTTGAATGGATCAACTAATGAAAAGATAATGTTACATTGTTATTCACCTTGCTAGTGTTATGATGTCAATCAAATATAGTTTTCCACCTGGTGACGTTACCCTCAGTTTTATTTTATACGGCTGATAGCCCATTCAATCATTTGCTCCTCCCCTATTGCTCTAATATTAAAGCTTCTCCTATACTCGTTATCCTCAGTTTTTTTACACGACTTGACTTAAAAATATTGATATGATCTATAGCACAATGCGAACAAATATAGTGTGTTGTATATGAATATTTCAATCAAAGGCTAGTCGAGGTCGTCTGCTCCATGGAGAATGATGGTCAGACTTCCATTCCTGATAATCCCCTTCTTCACCATTGCCACGAACATCCCCTAGTCAATTTGAACATCCTAATCAAATGTAGACATGATCAATTTGCATTTTAGATTTGTAGTAATTAGCGTAATAGTATAGACTAATCAACAGAGTTAATTGAAACTAATTAATTAATTTGAGATGGTGACTGCACTGAATAAACATACGCATGTTCTCATTGCCGACCTCCCTGATGATGTCGCGATACCGACGTCAGCTTGTATGTTGTACTCCCAGCACACCTCTTCCAGCAGGTCAACAGTGATATGCCCAGATCAAGCAAGAATAATGACACCCCAGCTATTTCCATCGCCAACTCCTTGAAGAACGTGACGAATAACTAATCAATCATCAATAAAATTGGAAAATAAAACAGGAACTTCTTACCCACCAATATTGATCTGATTTCTCATAATACAAGAGTTCACAGAAACTGAAGAAATTTCTAGGGGTAGCTCGACATGACTTTTCTAGCTAGCAACGCACTCGGCTTCAAGTGAAAATTCACCGCACACTTTGGACAAGTAGTGATCAAAAGCATCTTAATTTGCTTACGGAGGGAGTACATAATATGAAAAATATTGTAAACGTACTATATAATACAAGGAGTATGTGAGGTCAACTCAACACTTAAAATAATCAAACTATACTTTATTAAGTCTCCCTAATTTTCCCCACTGGTGACATGGAAGCGATCCATCACATGAGCGTCAGTGGTACCCCTCAGAAGCGGCGGTAGCTAGCGAGATAGCAGGCGACTCCCATGATGACGGGCGAGCATGAACATACGGCGTGCTTGTATGGAGCTCAAAATATTGGTGATATGGACGATTAAGAAAGTGCAACATTTGCCAGCAAGCTCACAATATGTAAATATTGGTACCCTTTTTTTCTCTATGGTCCTAGAGCAAGAAATTTGGTATGCAGAGAACAAACATGAACCGAAACCTGAGCATACAAGGGTGACTAATATTTGAAATAATAGCCGCAAAGAGATGGGCTTTACTAACTTGGCATACAAATTGCACAAGACTTGCTTTGTATGGACAGAAAGTTGGAAACACATCTTTTAGAAAGAGGCTTCTACACATATTTGAGAAACAACAATGTGCTTTGATTTTCAACTTGTTTTGCCAAGCACCACTACTAATTTAATAACATGCTAGTGTAGGCAAACAACCTCATGCCAGAATAATTGATGCGGTTAGACTACACATGTTGTCAGATTCATCAAAGTCATCATGAGCTTTTACTAAAATATTTGAAGCAGATTGCTACATGTAAGAGATTCATGGGAAAAGATTCGGACCAATGTGTTGAAACAACACTTGTTAGTTACGGTACATGATTCAGAGCTTTTATCCTAGCATGCTAACTACACATGGAATTTAATCACACAACAACATTCATTCCTTATAAAACTCGATAGGTTTTATTAAGACTTGTACAAATATACTTTTAGACATAAGGATCAGAAACTAACCTGTAAAGCACAATTGTTAGGTGACGCCTCCACGGCCAAATCATAGTTTCGCTACTTCCCATAAGATTCCTAGTGAACCAAGAAAAGAAAATGCTTTTCAGATTTGCTAGTTGCAGCCTCAAATTCTACGAACCAATCTGTTTATAATAAACAGAATTCATGTCAACAAAAGAAAGGTTACCCCAAACAAATGTGCACCCGACTTAATCTCGCTCAACAGAACTGCAGTGCACATGTTTCCCTCTAGCAAATATCTTCTTTGCTGCATTTGTTTCAGTCTGGACAAATCTCGTTGCTTCCAAAGGCACGAACAAGATTACTGCATGCAAAAGTACTGCAAAAACAAGATTAATACAATTTAGTACAAGATTCTACTTTGCTTCATTGCGATCCTTACAAAAACACTGTGGGCTGCCCCTTTTTGGTGAGTGGACCAGGGTGCAAAATAAGATGCAATGAATATTTCATGTAATATGCTATTGGAAGTTAATAACATAGCAAAGCAAAGCTTGAAACAGTTCATGTTGATGTGTTTATGTTTCCTACCAGCATTAAGCAATACATTTGGCAAAATTATGCTTTGTACCATGACGACATCAGACGAAAGCTAATTAAATAGACCATATGGAAACTGCACCAAGTAACGCATGGCTTGTCTTTTGCATCAACATCTGAAGGTTGCCATCCTACGAAAACTAACAACTCTGCCCATAAAATGCAAACCAATCTAAAATTGTGCTTTGCATGCACATACTTCGATAGACCATTAACCATGTATCTCCATAGAAATCAAGCATGTCTGATGCAAGCAAAAAAGTGACTCAACTCATCTTTCAAAGTTATTAATAGCCACCTTCTCATCCTTCAAATGCGCCTTCTATAGGAGCAGCAATACATAAAAATGAATAGATGCAAGTCAAGAACTGAATCCAGCACACAAGAATATCAGGTCTGTGCAAT
>NC_057810.1:155697500-155701406 GCF_018294505.1 Triticum aestivum
TGTTACAGCGAGAGAATTTGGGCGACTCCGTAGAGTGCCAGAGAACACAACAGCCATACACAACAGCCATACAACAGCCATACAGCGAGAGAATAATAAAATTAACACCGCAAGTAAATAAAGAACTGAATCCCCACAAAGAAAAAATCAAAATTTAATGTCCTGCAGGTACGATTAGGCCAATCACAAGCAGTAAATAAAATCAAAGAAGATGGGACATACATGGCATAACTTGTTCAGTGTGCCACCAGCCTGGACGAAGATTCGAGAAGCATTTCCAAGTCTTTGATATCAGGCTTCATATTTAGTTGAAATTTGACAAGCTCCCTCCATTATATGGTCACAGTCATCTTCATAGTTAAATAGACATGAAAATGGAAGATTAAAATGAGAGCAATAAATTCTGGGTATGAGCATTAGAACTACCTATCAATCAGGATGTACTTCAGTCATCAAATAATGCAAATATATCTATAATGAAGATAGTTCAGGTAGTTGTAGCGCTTAGTTTCGTCCACTATTCTAGCATCCAGGAAAAAAACTGAGAATATCTAACCTTAACTACGATTGGTGTTGTAGCTCAAGTGGGATATATTTGAATAGCTAACCTTAACGACAATGTTAGACTTGGCTTCAACCAAAGAGTCTGTCAGGTTCTGGGCCTGCGCCGGAACCTGCAAAAACAAAACTCTGTTAGAGCACGACATGGCCACCAGAATGAATAGGATAAGCAGCAACAACATATGCTTTTTTTCCTTTGATGGAATATCAGGGTACTCTGTCTCGATAGAATGAAGAAATGAATAGTTCGCCTTCAGTTTTACCATGGATCGACGATTTGGGAGGTGAGGAGCATTGACGGCTATTAAAATACACGAGATTGATTCCTTGAGCCGTATCCTTGATTGATTGACTCCACGGTAAAAGGAAAGAAAGCCAGAAACAAATCAGACAAAATTAAGTCACGTACTCCCCTAGCTTGTCCTCACGCACGCCGCCGCCGTATTCACTCGATACCAATGGCGATTCACGTCAAGCTGAGCGGCAGCGGAGGGCGGGGCGAAGCTGAGCGGCGGCGAGCGGCACGGCGGGGCGGGAGGATGGGGGGCAGCGTGGCGGCGGCGGCCCGGCCGTGCTGTGGCAGTCGATGGGAGGAGGAGGAGCAGGAGGCGGCGTGCGGCGCGGCGCGGGACGATGTGGGCCGGCCCGATGGGAGGAAGAGGAGTGCGGGCATGCGTGCGGACGTGGGATGCGGCAATTTTTTTCTTTTTGGAACGGCGGGGTTAGCGATTGATGGATGAGTAGTTCCGTGGCTTGTAGCGTTAAACATAGAAAGACTAAGGGTCATTAGATTTTACAATGGATGGGTGTGATTGTTTGGATCTGTCTTTTTTTTCCTTTTATAGTGGTAGTAGATGATACGTTTGCGTAGCTGGCTACCTTGAACTGAACGAACGGAGGGCTTTCGCTAGATGGTTTCAGCAACCGCGGCGCATCCATGAATTTTCGTGCCTATGTGGAAACCTCAGTTTATATACGGTTCTGGTAGTGATCGCAGAAAATGTTACCACAAGTGAAGAAACGGTCAGAAAAGAAAATTCTAAAGTGTAAATAAGAAGTTTGGTTTTTATATTGTCAAATTATTCTTCATCGCAAAAGTACAATTTTGGACTACAATTAGAGGGGAGCTGGCTTTGCGGTCAACTTTTTTTTCTTTTATGAAAGTACTTCCAATCTATTTATAATCAAAATCATGTCAGTATGTAGAGAATATCATAACTAACAAAAAATACAATCGAATCCGCGGACCACCTAGCAATGACTACTTGTTAGATAACAGACTTGACTATTTGTGCCACATCAGCGTGACATGCTTTTTGTTTTTTCTTCTTCTTCTTTTTGTTTTTCGGTTGTGTGCATCCATAATGTCTTTGGGACATTTCATTGTTGCAGAGGTTGGATGTAATTGATATCTCCACGATACTATATATTCTCTTTGTCAAGAAAAAAGTGAGGCCACCTCAATGGCTTCAAATAGTTTCGTGCAGGTGACCTTGTTAAAGGAAAAATGGTGATATCTCATGTGCATGTCCCAGCTACCACGACCACTACTGCACCATGGCTACCACCCTTTGAAGGCAGAGTAAAGCTGAACATCGGTGTGTCATACATGGACACCAATGGGGATGCGGGAGCCGGCATGGTGCCCCGGAATAGCGCCGGCGACATCATCTTCGCTGCCTCCTGGTCTCTCCTTGCACTGCCCAGGTGCTCTGCAGGCAGAGTTGGCAGCATGCTTGGAGGGCCTAAATCTCGCTTTACAATGGTCAGCGCTGCTGGTGGATATTGAAATGGATTGCATGGATGCTGTGAAGTTAATCTAGTCGCTTGAACTGGACAGATCGCTGCATGTGATGATGGTTAACGAAATTGAGAGTCTTTTTGGAGATAGGGATGTTACTATTGCCCACATTAGTAGGAACCAGAACGTTGTCAGTCACTATTTAGGTGTCTTTGGCCGTGTGGAGGATCGCACAACTGTGTGGCCGCGATCTGGGCCTGCGGATGTTCCCATGTTCATAGGACGACCTTGTAATTCCTTGAGCAATGAAATCCCTTTCCCCCTACGCTCCTGCGATTAGGGTTTTCCTCCTCTGAGGGGATCCGATCGCCCCAGAGTCCTACCCCTCGGAGTCCGGCCGGAGCGACGCCCCCATCGGCCCTGGCTGTGCCTTGATTGAGTCCGGATGGCTTCCCCCTCGGACGCCAACTCTGCTACTAGCGGCGGCGCTACGGCGGCCGCGAATCCAGATCTGGAGAATTTCTTCGATCTATTGGATCTCAACGATGAGGAGTTCAATGATGTGGAGATTGACGAAGAGGACACAAAATCAAGGAAAGTGTGAGATGGTTAGCCGTAGCTAGGGTTCGTACCGACAAGAACTTCTCTCCAGCTGCTTTCTACAAGGAGATGAGGGCGGCATGGAACCCAATACAAGTGGTGAGATTCCAACCCGTTGGCCCCAACCGATTTGTCATCCAGGCTTCATGCCTGGGTGATTGGGAATGCATAATATTTCAAGGGCCATGGCTGTTCCGTAACATGGCGGTGCTGCTGATTCCGTATGATGTCTTCACTAGTGCAGAGGAGGTCGTCTTCAACCACGTACCGATTTGGCTCCAGATTCACAAGCTGCCAGATCCCTTTTGTAAGAAGGAAATTGTTGAGAAACTCTTAAAGGGTGTGGGGGAGATCATGCAGATGCGTCTAAACGGTAACACCCATGGTGATTATGTCAGGGTGAGAGTGAATCATGACATCCTACAGCCCCTCACAAAGTTTGTGAGTATTGTTCGTGCTGTAGAACGACAGGTTTCTCTGGTTCGCTATGAGAAGCTTGCTCGTTTCTGTAAGCTTTGTGGATTAATTGGCGATGAGCACAAGGAGTGTGGCTCAGGTGTTCATGAGGAAAAGAAGCTGAAATTTGGGGACTGGTTGTATGCTGACGGGCCTTACAGATCAATGACTGAACAAAACCCGGTCAGGCCGTCTGGGCCTCGTGCAGGGAAGCAAGTGAGTCCTTATGGGCCTCTGAATCCAGGGCTTAGCAATAATGATCCTGAGATTTTAGACACGACCACTAGTCCGGTGAAGAAACTGGGTGTCAGGATGGAGGTGGACAAAGACGCAAGAAAGCGGCTGAACTTGGATGATGGGATTGGAAACTTGGATACTGCTAAAAATCCGGGGGTGTTACTTGCCATAACTGATGGCAGTGGAAAGGATATGAGAGAGGATAACTCGCCAACCAGCAGCAAGTGTGTAAAACTCTCAAAGGGAAGTGACAGTAAGGAGATATCGGCAGCCTCTCACGAGGAGGACCGCCGGACTCAATGGATATCTTA
>NC_057810.1:155701544-155712094 GCF_018294505.1 Triticum aestivum
GGGGGCGCCAGACAGTTTGTGAGGTTTTGGCCCTCTCAAAATCCAATAACCCCAAACTAGTCTTCCTATGTGAGACTAGGCAAGAATCAGCAAAAGTGGAAAAGTTGAGATGGAGACTTGGTTTGAAAGGCTTTCATGGAGTAAGTAGTGATGGGAGAAGCAGCGGTTTAGCCCTATTCCGGCACGAGTCACTGGCTGTGACTGTTCTTGAATCCTGCAAACGTTTTATCGATGTTCAAGTGGTTGATGGTGGCTCAGGGACGGCGCGTGGAAGGGCACCTTTGTCTATGGGGAGCCCCGGGTAAAGAACAGACCCCGCATGTGGGAGCATCTTTGTAGGCTATGAGCAACATCACATGAGCATTCGGAAGTTCAGATGTATGCATTTAGGGAATGCTTGGAAGATTGTGAGCTAGAGGACCGCAGCTTCTCTGGCTTACCCTTCACATACAATAATGGACAAGCAGATGACCGTAACGTCAGGTTCGTCTAGACCGTGCGTTTGCGGATGAGGCATGGCGGGATGTGTTTCCGTTGACTAGGGTCGGCCATCTGGCCACCTCGTGCTCGGACCATAGTCCCCTCCTGATTAACTGTGAGGGCGTGTAGGACCAGTGGGGCCGGGCTTGTAGCCCTCGATACAAGATAATGTGGGAACGGGATGCCACCCTCCCCGACGTGTTCGCTGATGCCTGGAATAAACATCGGCCGACAGGCGGTCTGGGTTTGGTGGCCTCCTCTTTAAAGGAGCTGATGAAGGAACTCCGCCAATGGAGTGCTACAAAATTTGGCAATGTGTTGAAAGAGATCGAGCAGCTTCGGGAGCAATTGTCAGAGCTACAATTGGCGAGTTCAGATATTGTTGTTATCAGGTGCACGATGAATCAGCTGGATGAGCTACTGCATAGAGAGGAAATGCTCTGGCTTCAGCGCTCACGGATTACTTGGTTGAAAGAAGGTGAACGAAATACCAAATATCTTCACAGGAGAGCGGTGTGGCGTGCACGGAGGAATTATATACAATGCCTACAGAAAAATGATGGCACTTGGTGCAATACTCCTACGGATATGGAAAGGATGTCTCACTCCTACTTCCAGGAGATTTTTACAAAGGATTGAACCCTCTCTCCTGCTGCGGTCCTTGACTGTATCACGCCTAAGATCACTGCGAATATGAATGAGTCTTTATGTAGACCCTATATTGAGGAGAAGATCTCAAATGCCCTTTTCCAGATCGGTCCTCTCAAGGCGCCGGGCTGTGATGGTTTCCTGGCTAGGTTTTATCAACGGAATTGGGGGCTGCTAAAAGATGAAGTTGTTGCAGTAGTGCATGCATTCTTTTCTTCGGGTGTTATGCCGGATGGGGTCAATGACACAATGATTGTTTTAATCCCCAAAGTTCCTCATCCCAAGGAGCTCAAGGATTTTCGTCCAATAAGCTTGTGTAATGTCATATACAAAATTTTCTCTAAGTGCTTGGTGAATAGACTTTGGCCTCTCCTCACCGAGCTCATTTTTGAGAATAAAAGTGCATTCATTCCGGGGAGGCTTATTTGTGACAACTCAATCATTGCTTTTGAATGCATCCACCATATACAGTCAGTCAAGAATAACTCTCCGCCCCTGTATGCGTACAAGCTGGATTTGTCTAAGGCTTATGATCGCGTTGACTGGCAGTTTTTGGAGAAGGCTCTATCTAAGTGGGTATTCTCCCAACACTGGATTTTACGTGTGATGCCATGTATATCTTCAGTGAAATACTCAGTGAAATTTAACGGGAAATTATTAGAGCCCTTCTCCCCGTCTAGGGGACAATGTCAAGGTGACCCTTTGTCCCCCTTCCTCTTCCTTTTTGTGGCTGATGCTCTCTCCTCATTGATAAATAAAGCTACAAGGGAGGATCGTCTTAAAGGGATCAAAATAAGTAGGGGTGTGTCGTGGTACTAAGTCTGACAATAAGTGTAGGGGGTACATATGAGGAGGCAAGGTCCTAGCTACGGTGAGATTGTACGCAAGAGTCTACGAGTTCAGGCCCCTCTCAGAGTGTAGGATCGGAAGTATGTCTAGAGGGGGGTGATTAGACTACTTTGACCAATTAAAAACTTAACCTTTTCCCAATTTTAGTCTTTGGCAGATTTTAGCTATCTTAGCACAAGTCAAGCAATCTTCACACAATTCAAGCAAGCATGCAAAGAGTATATGAGAAGCGGAAAGTAAAGCATGCAACTTGCAAGAATGTAAAGGGAAGGGTTTGGACAATTCAAACGCAATTGGAGACACAGATGTTTTTGTCGTGGTTCTGATAGGTGGTGCTATTGTACATCCACTTTGATGGAGACTTCAACCCACGAAGGGTAACGGCTGCGCGAGTCCACGGAGGGTTCCACCCACGAAGGGTCCAAGAAGAAGGAACCTTGTCTATCCCACCATGGCCGTCGCCCATGAAGGACTTGCCTCACTAGTGGTAGATCTTCACGAAGTAGGCGATCTCCTTGCCCTTACAAACTCCTTGGTTCAACTCCACAATCTTATCGGAGGCTCCCAAGTGACACCTAGCCAATCTAGGAGACACCACTCTCCAATAAGTAACAAATGGTGTGTTGATGATGAACTCCTTGCTCTTATGCTTCAAATGATAGTCTCCCCCAACACTCAACTCTCTCTCACAGGATTTGGATTTGGTGGAAATAAGATTTGAGTGGAAAGCAACTTGGGGAAGGCTAGAGATCAAGATTCATATGGTAGGAATGGAATATCTTGGCCTCAACACATGAGTAGGTGGTTCTCTCTCAGAAACGGTAAGTTGGAAGTGTAGGTTTGTTCTGATGGCTCTCTTCACGAATGAAGAGGAGGTGGAGGGGTATATATAGCCTCCACACAAAATCTAACCGTTACACATAATTTACCAATCTCGGTGGGACCGAATCAACAAACTCGGTCAGACCGATTTAGTAAACCTAGTGATTGTTAGGGTTTTCGGTGGGACCGACATGCAACTTGGTAGGACCGATATGATTAGGGTTAGGGCATAACGTAATCTTGGTGAGACCGATTACACAAACTCGGTGGGACCGATTTTGGTAATAAGCTAACCAGATAGTTGGTCAGGTAAACTCGATGGGACCGGTTCGCTCATTTCGGTGAGACGGAAATGTTACGAAAAGGAAACAGAGAGTTTACATTGCAATCTCGGTGGGACCGATCGCTCATCTCAGTGGTACCAAAATGTTACGAATGGAAACAGAGAGATTACAATCCCATCTCGGTGAGACCGAGATCCCTATCGGTGAGACCAATTTGCATAGGGTTTGTGGTAGTGGCTATGACATATGAACTCGGTGGAGTCAGATAGAAAGAATCGGTGGGGCCGAGTTTGACTTTTGGTTTAGGTCATATGTGGATGTTAGAAAGTAGTTGAGGGTTTTGGAGCATATCACTAAGCACTTTGAGCAAGAACCTCATTAAGCAACACCTCATCCCTCCTTGATAGTATTGGCTTTTCCTATAGACTCAATGTGATCTTGGATCACTAAAATATAAAATGTAGAGTCTTGAGATTTTGAGCTTGAGCCAATCCTTTTATCTTTAGTATTTTGAGGGATCCACTTTCCTTATCCATGCCATGCCATTCATTGAGCTTTTCCTGAAATGTTCATCTTGGAATGATGTTAGCTCAATGAGCTATATGTTGTTAGGAATTACCAAAACCACCTAGGGATAGTTGCACTTTCAATCTCCCACTTTTTGGTAATTGATGACAACATATAGATCAAAGCTTCGACAAATGATAATGAGATTGAAAAACATCGTCGCTTTGAGAAGTATGTGATAAGCAAGAGCTCCCCCTAAATTTGTGCATAGTTTTAAGATTTGCTTTGGACTGCAAATGCACAAAGAGTTAGGCTCATGGGTTACTCTTCCATGTCACATACATCTTGGTGGAGCGCTTAAAATAATAAAGATTGAATACATGCACTCATCACCAAGCAAAGTGAATGATCACATAGAGATAAATGGGATAATGTCATCCAACAAGCATAAATGTAGTATATGATCAAACACATGATCATCATTGTATCACACAAGCAATAAAGCAGTATCTCAAGCAAGCAAAAGCAAATAAAGTTTAACCACCAAAGCAAGAGAGAACAAAAAGCAACACTCTTTCTCGAAGCCTATGATCTACACATTTTTCTCCCCCTTTGGCAACAAGTTACCAAAAAGTGCATAGTGCTAGATCGACTCTCAGGCTTGACCTTGATGTGGTGGAGCTGGAGGTGTAGGTGTAGGTGCTGAAGCTGGTTGCACTGGAGCTGTAGGACCTGCAGCTGGTGCAGATGAAGTGGCTCTGGTGTCTGTTAGTGGCACTGCAGCTGATCTCTGAGCTCTGGGCACTCTGGCAAATGCATCTGTGGTTGTCTTTCCCTTCCTCTCCTGCATATCATCCCGAAGCTGCTCAACAACAGACTGGATCTCAGTTACCTTCACATCCAAGTCATAGAACTTCTGCTCCATGATCCTCTCCAGGCTCTCCTGGCTTTGAGTCAAGGTGGCCAGCCCTTTCTCAATCCTCAGAGTGGATGCAATCAAGTAGCCTAGTTGATCTTGTTTGCTCTTCAAAAAGTACTGAGATGCCTCTTCCATTGTTGGCATCTTGGTAGCCTTCTCTGTCCTTGCCTTCTCCTTCTTTGCTTGAGCATGCACAGAAGATGGTTCATCTTCATCCATAACCACTTCGTTGTCCTCAAAATCTGGATAGATAGCAAAGTGTTCCTTATCCAACAAGTATGTGCCTGTGCCCATCTTGAAGTTAATCAGCTCCTGGATTTGTGGGGCATACCCACAACTTCTCTACTGGTTAGCTACTGTCCTCTTGATAGTCTCAACTATGAGGCTCATGACCTTGAACTTTTGAGACACATCAAATATGTGTAGCAGATTGATTGCATGGCCCCTGATCATGTTATGGTCACCTAACTTGGGCAAGAGTGTGTGCCCGAGGATCCAGTTGATGGTTGGCAGTCCTGGCAGAAGGAAATGTACAGACCCAAACTTATGAGTTTCAAGAGCTTTATCTGGGATCTCCTTGTACATGTGTGCCATAGGATTGTGATCCTTCTTCTTCTTGGCATAGACATCCAAGTCATCTTCACTCTCCTTTGAGGCATTAATCAGATTTGCCCATTCTTCATCCTTAGATTCTGAGGTTTTCTTCTTTCTGGCCCTGGTGGCAGCTTTGGGCAAGTTGCTTGGGGTGCTCCTGCTGCCATCATCTGAGGTGCTAGAGGGACTAGTGCCCTCACTCATGTGAATCTACTCCTCTGACTAGTTCTGGCTGTCACTTTGATCAGACATATTGAAAATACTGACTGCAGACCCTGTGAATAGATATAGATGAGATAGAGTGGATGAGCATCACAAAATGCAGAGGTTTTTGCAAAAGAATGATTCAAAAACTTAGTTTTAGTTTTCCACAGAAAGCATTTCAGATCAACCGATTTGCAAACTCGGTGATACCGAAGCAGCTTTTGGGGACCTAAACTAGTGAACTCGGTCAGACCAAGTCACAGTTCGGTGGTACCGAGACTGCTAGGGTTTCACAAAGTCCTGAACTCGGTCACACCAATTTGCAATTCTCGGTCAGACCGAGAATCACTTGTGCAATGGCCTTAGCCGAATCGGTGGAACCGAGTTCTACAACTCGGTGGGTCCGAGATGGTTTCGGCGGAAACCTAACCCTAAATTTTCAATTCACTTCTAATCTAAGGATTGTTTTGACTGGATAGAATCGTTTCAATCGTGGCAAGAATCATGATGAACACAATGTGCTAGGAATCAGATGGGGATAGCACTGTGATCGAGTCCATACCCTAGCTTGGTGATGAACTCGCTACGGCGGCAACAGCGGGGTTGAATTCCGTTGATGGCGGCGGAAACCAGCAACTGGAGGCGGCTAGCGACGAAGTCGATGATCCGGAGACCCTGGAGGCAGAGCGAGCTATGCGCGGGCGAAGGGGTTTGGAGAAAGTTTTCCAAATTTTTGCCCGTGAGTATATATAGCCCGACCCTGTCGGTGTAACCGAGTGGAACAACTCGGTGGCACCGAGATGCATAACTGTTGACAGTTACAGCAACTCGGTGAGACTGAAAAGTTCAAATCGGTTGCACCGAGATTGAAAACCTAGATCAACTTAGTGATCTCGGTATGATCGAAATGGAAGAATCGGTCAGTCCGAAACGCACAAAGAGGTTTTGGAAGTTTATGTCTATGATGAATCGGGGACTCCGAGTGCTCGTCACACAGAGTGGTTCGAATCTGAGTTGATCAAATTTTGTGATGTAGCATGAATAGAGTTTGAGACAAGAAAAACATAGATAGCTAGAGAAGGTTCTTAGGCATTCTTCTTCATCCACTTGGCAAAAGAAAAAGAAACCAATCAATCAAAGAAACAAGTGGATGTCCTCGAATGAGTTAAATATGCAACCAACATGCTCACACAATAAAATGGCAAATGAAATATGTGACAAAGCATGCACAACCAATTCTAGCATCTATCAAGCAATTGGTGATGACTAGGTCATCTATATATGAGTATATTGACTTAGGAGTCAAATGAGAACATTTGATCATAGGTCATACTCATCGTTTAAGCCCAAGTGGGATTACCACTTTTACATAATGCATTGATGTGTTCACACCATTAGAGTTGCTTTGACTCAATTCTTAGAGTTAAGCTCCCCCTAGATGTGAGATCCCCCCTTAGAGGGTTGAACTAACCTTGGGTTTTCTCGATGATGACTTCATGTAGGTGTTGAAGATGTGGATGCTCAATGTTGATGAAGATCATTTGGAGCAATCCTTTGGAGTGAGTTGCACTTTCAATTCCTGCACGAGTTAGTCCCACAAGGAACAAACAAGGATATCCATAGACATAGAGTGATGCACACTTAAGATGATGTCCATGAAAGCATTAGGTTACCTTGTCCCTTGTCTTACCAACAAGAGGGTTTGTGACTCCTTGAACTAGTGCAAGATGTGGAAGTTGATTGCACTTGTTGTTGCCAAAATGATATGAGTGAAGTATGTTGGCGGAGTCACCCTCAAGAACTCTCTAGTTCTTCTTCTTCGGGATCCACATCATCTTGATGGGAATCCTTGGAGTTGTAGTCATACTTGATGAAGTAGAACTTGACGTTTTCTTGGGAACCCACTTGACCAAGGCCTTAGGAGCTTCTTCAAATGCATCAATCTCCTCTTGAAGCTTGTCCTTGCCTTTTTGCTTGTGGTCTTGTGGTGGAAGATCATATTGAGCTTGTGTTCCCTTGAAGGAAGTAGGATCATACTTCTCTTGTTGTGGAACAAACTTCGCCTTGGGATATTTATCTTCTTCCCACTCAACTCCATTGGCATTGAACTTTCGTTCAAAACCAACACCTTGGATGTTCTGGTGCCTTCCTTGCTTGCGTACAATTTCCTCAAATTTCTTACTCCCGACAAGGCTCTTGTAAACACCTTTCTCTATAATTCCCTTCAATAAGCTATTTTCTTGCTCAAGTGTTACTTGGCTAAGAGAATCATTAGTGGAATCAAGAGAACTACTAGAAGCAAAAATATTGGATTTAGCATGATGATTGTTACTACTAGAGGAAGAATCTTTCTTGTTCTTGTTAATGGACTTGACTTGAGGCATGTAAGTAGATAAGAGTAAATGCTTGGCAATGTAAAAAGAACTTTTCTTATGGAGATCATCATTGATTGCCTTTAAGACTCATGCTCTTGCTCAAAGTTGAGCTTTTCAAAGAGTAACTTCTCATGAGCCCTTAAAAGTTCTCGATGATCTTCTAAGATAGTTTCATGAGCTAACTTAAGAGTGTTTAGTTCTTTAGTTAGAACCTCAATCTTCTCCTTATCATTGTCATTCGTTTATCTTGATTAGCATGATTAATTGACGTTTCATCATAGTATTCATCACTAGAGTTGTCAACACGTAAATCATCATCACCTAGCAAGTCATCTTCATCACTATTGAAATCAACATACTCGGGGTGTGTTACCTTAGGGCCTTTAGCCATGAAGCATCTCCCAAGTCCTTCATTTGGTGAATCAAATAAGTCGTAGGAGTTGGTTGATACAAGTGCTAGACCGGCAACACCTTCATCTTGAGTATGTTCGGAGTCGGAGTGATAGCTTCTCTCAGAGTGATGTTCAGAGTCGGAACCGGATACCCATTCACCAACATGAGCTTGATGTCTTCATTTTGTGTAGCTCCTTGATGACTTATCCTACCTTTCCGAATCCTTGCTTCTCCGGGATGTTCTTTGTTCATAACGATCATCTCTACTCCTTCTCTCTCTTGGCGGTGATTCTTCTCTTCTACTTCTTTCCTTGGGAGAATCTTCTCTTCTTTTGTAGGGTGCCGTACACTCATTGGAATAGTGTCCGGGTCTCCCACAATTGTAGCAATTGCGCTCTCAACTAGAAGATCTTTTGTCATTGAAGGACCTTGACTTAGAGCTTCTCTCTTTGCTTCTACTCTTGTAGAATTTGTTGAAGTTCTTCACCATTAAGCTCAATTCTTCATTGAAGGTTTGTTTCTCACTTGATGATGTAGGGGTTTCACATGAGGCTTTGTAAGCACCATTTGACTTGTTGTGAAGTTCCTCCTTATCCTTGAGTGACATCTCATGAGCAACAATTCTTACAACGACCTCCGTTGGCTTGAGATTCATGTAATTGGGCATCATTTGGATCAATGTGCACACGGTATCATATTTTCCATCCAATGCTCTTAGGATCTTCTTGATGATGAATCTGTCGATCATCTCTTCACTTCCTAAGCCCACAATATCATTTGTGATAAGAGCAAGCCTAGAGTACATTTCAGCGACACCTTCACCATCCTTCATTTTGAACTTGTCAAGTTGACTTTGGAGCACATCCAATTTGGATTCTTTGACGGAGTCGGTACCTTCATGCATATCAATCAAAGTATCCCAAATTTCCTTTGCATTCTCAAGACGGCTGATTTTGTTGAATTCTTCGGGGCACAATCTGTTGAAGAGGATATCACAAGCTTGAGCGTTGTATTGCAACATCTTCAACTCATCCGCGCTAGCTTTACGGTTCGGTTCTCTCCCATCAAAGAATTCACCTTGCAAGCCAATACACACAATAGCCCAATCGGCGGGGTTATGACCGAGAATATGCATTTTCATCTTATGCTTCCAACTAGCAAAATTCGTACCATCAAAGTAAGGACCTCTACGGTGATAATTTCCCTCTCTAGACGCCATACTCTCCTAGGTTGTGAAACCAAGGCTATGACCACCAAAAGCTATGGAAATCAAGGCAAATGGAGACCAAAGCTCTGATACCACTTGTAGGATCGGAAGTATGTCTAGAGGGGGGGGGGGTGATTAGACTACTTTGACCAATTAAAAACTTAACCTTTTCCCAATTTTAGTCTTTGGCAGATTTTAGCTATCTTAGCACAAGTCAAGCAATCTTCACACAATTCAAGCAAGCATGCAAAGAGTATATGAGCAGCAGAAAGTAAAGCATGCAACTTGCAAGAATGTAAAGGGAAGGGTTTGGAGAATTCAAATGAAATTGGAGACACGGATGTTTTTGTCGTGGTTTCGATAGGTGGTGCTATCATACATCCACGTTGATGGAGACTTCAACCCACGAAGGGTAACGGGTGCACGAGTCCACAGAGGGCTCCACCCGCGAAGGGTCCATGAAGAAGCAACCTTGTCTATCCCACCATGGCTGTCGCCCACGAAGGACTTGCCTCACTAGCGGTAGATCTTCACGAAGTAGGCGATCTCCTTGCCATTACAAACTCCTTGGTTCAACTCCACAATCTTGTCAGAGGCTCCCAAGTGACACCTAGCCAATCTAGGAGACACCACTCTCCAAGAAGTAACAAATGGTGTGTTGATGATGAACTCCTTGCTCTTGTGCTTCAAATGATAGTCTCCCCAACACTCAACTCTCTCTCACAGGATTTGGATTTGGTGGAAAGAAGATTTGAGTGGAAAGCAACTTGGGGAAGGCTAGAGATCAAGATTCATATGGTAGGAATGGAATATCTTGGCCTCAACACATGAGTAGGTGGTTCTCTCTCAGAAATGGTAAGTTGGTGTTGGGGAACGTAGTAATATCAAAATGTTTCCTACGTACACGCAAGATCATGGTGATGGCATAGCAATGAGAGGGGAGAGTGTTGTCCATGTACCCTCGTAGACCGTAAGCGGAAGCATTATGACAACGCGGTTGATGTAGTCGTACGCCTTCACGATCCGACCGATCCAAGTACCGAACGTACGACACCTCCGAGTTTAGCACATGTTCAGCTCGATGACGATCCCCGGACTTCGATCCAGCAAAGTGTCGGGGATGAGTTCTGTCAGCACGACGGCGTGGTGACTATGATGATGCTCTACCGGTGCAGGGCTTCGCCTAAACTCCGCGACGATATGACCGAGGTGGAATATGGTGGAGGGGGGCACCGCACACGGCTAAGGAACAATCCGTAGATCAACTA
>NC_057810.1:155712364-155719055 GCF_018294505.1 Triticum aestivum
GCCCCTTGGCCCC
Organism: Triticum aestivum; assembly: GCF_018294505.1. Classification (NCBI taxonomy): domain Eukaryota; kingdom Viridiplantae; phylum Streptophyta; class Magnoliopsida; order Poales; family Poaceae; genus Triticum; species Triticum aestivum. The sequence goes on from NC_057810.1 coordinate 155,712,378, forward strand.
TTCTCCTCTTCCTCCACTAGGCCCACTAAGGCCCATTAGGTCACCGGGGGGTTCCGGTAACCTCCCGGTACTCCGGTAAAATGCCGATTTCACCCGAAACACTTCCGATGTCCAAACATAGGCTTCCAATATATCAATCTTTATGTCTTGACCATTTCGAGACTCCTCGTCATGTTCGTGATCACATCCGGGACTCTGAACAAACTTCTGTACATCAAAACTTATAAACTCATAATAAAACTGTCATCGTAACGTTAAGCGTGCGGACCCTACGGGTTTGAGAACTATGTAGACATGACCTAGAACTATTCTCGTTCAATAACCAATAGCGGAACCTGGATGCTCATATTGGCTCCTACATATTCTACGAAGATCTTTATCAGTCAAACCGCATAACAACATACGTTGTTCCCTTTGTCATCGGTATGTTACTTGCCCGAGATTCGATCGTCGGTATCCAATACCTAGTTCAATCTCGTTACCGGCAAGTCTCTTTACTCGTTCCGTAATACATCATCCCGCAACTAACTCATTAGCTACATTGCTTGCAAGGCTTATAGTGATGTGCATTACCGAGAGGGCCCAGAGATACCTCTCCGACAATCAGAGTGACAAAACCTAATCTAGAAATACGCCAACCCAACATGTACCTTCGGAGACACCTGTAGTACTCCTTTATAATCACCCAGTTACGTTGTGACGTTTGGTAGCACCCAAAGTGTTCCTCCGGTAAACGGGAGTTGCATAATCTCATAGTTACAGGAACATGTATAAGTCATGAAGAAAGCAGTAGCAACATACTAAACGATCAAGTGCTAGGCTAACGGAATGGGTCATGTCAATCACATCATTCTCCTAATGATGTGATCCCGTTAATCAAATGACAACTCATGTCTATGGCTAGGAAACTTAACCATCTTTGATTCACGAGCTAGTCAAGTAGAGGCATACTAGTGACACTATGTTTGTCTATGTATTCACACATGTATTATGTTTCCGATTAATACAATTCTAGCATGAATAATAAACATTTATCATGAAATAAGGAAATAAATAATAACTTTATTATTGCCTCTAGGGCATATTTCCTTCAGTCTCCCACTTGCACTAGAGTCAATAATCTAGTTCACATCGCCATGTGATTTAACACCAATATTCATATTTGTATATGATTAACACCCATAGTTCACATCGTCATGTGACCAACACCCAAAGGATTTACTAGAGTCAATAATCTAGTTCACATCGTTATGTGATTAACACCCAAAGAGTACTAAGGTATGATCATGTTTAGCTTGTGAGAGAAGTTTAGTCAACGGATCTGTCATATTCAGAGCCGTATGTATTTTGCAAATATTCTATGTCCACAATGCTCTGCATGGATCTACTCTAGCTAATTGCTCCCACTTTCAATATGTATCCATATTGAGACTTAGAGTCATCTAGATTGGTGTAAAAGCTTGCATCGTTGTAACTTTTTACAATGGGCTCTTTTATCACCTCCATAATCGAGAAACATCTCCTTAGTCCTCACTAAGGATATTCTTGACCGCTGTCGAGTGATCTACTCGTAGATCAAAATTGTATCCCTTTGTCAAACTCAGAGCAAGGTATACAATAGGTCTGGTTCACAGCATAGCATACTTTATAGAACCTATGACTGAGGCATAGGGAATGAATTTTCATTCTCTTTCTATTTTCTGCCTTGGTCGGGTCTTGAGTCTTACTCAACTTCATACCTTTGCATCACAGGCAAGAACTCCTTCTTTGACTGTTCCATTCTGAACTATTTCAAAAATTTATCAAGGTATGTACTCATTGGAAAATCTTATCAAGCGTCTTGATCTATCTATATAGATCTTGATGCTCAATGTGTAAGCAGCTTCACCGAGGTCTTGCTTTGAAAAACTCTTATTCAAGTATCCTTTCATGCTATCCAGAATTTCGATATCATTTCCAATCAACAATATGTCATCCACGTATAATATTAGAAATGCTACAGAGCTCCCACTCACTTTCTTGTAAATACAGGCTTCTTCAAAAGTCTGTATAAAACCATATGCTTTGATCAACTCATCAAAGCGTATATTCCAACTCCGAGATGCTTGCACCAGTCCATAGATGGATCACTGGAGCTTGCACAATTTGTTAGCACCTTTAGGATTGACAAAACCTTCTGGTTGCATCATATACAACTCTTCTTTAAAAAAACATTAAGGAATGCACTTTTGACATCCATTTGCCAGATTTCATAAAATGTGGCAATTGCTAACATGATTCGGACAGACTTAAGCATCGCTACAGTTGAGAAAATCTCATTGTAGTCAACACCTTGAACTTGTCGAAAAACCTTTTTGCGACAAGTCGAGCTTTTTAGATAGTAACACTACTATCAGCGTCCGTCTTCTTCTTGAAGATCCATTTATTTTCTATGGCTTGCCAATCATCGGGCAAGTCCACCAAAGTCCACACTTTGTTCTCATACATGGATCCCATCTCAGATTTCATGGCCTCAAACCATTTTGCGGAATCTGGGCTCATCATCGCTTCCTCATAGTTTGTAGGTTCATCATGGTCTAGTAACATGATTTCCAGAATAAGATTACCATACCACTCTGGTGCGGATCTTAATCTGGAAGATCTACAAAGTTTGGTAGTAACTTGATCTGAAGTTTCATGATCATCATCATTAGCTTCCTCACTATTTGGTGTAGGAATCACTAGAAATGATTTCTGTGATGAACTACTTTTCAATTCGGGAGAAGGTACAAATTACCTTATTAAGCTCTACTTTCCTCCCACTCACTTCTTTCGAGAGAAACTCCTTCTCTAGAAAGGATCCATTCTTAGCAACGAATGTTTTGCCTTCGGATCTGTGATAGAAGGTGTACCCAACAATTTCCTTTGGGTATTCTATGAAGACGCACTTCTCCGATTTGGATTCGAGCTAATCAGGTTGAAAACCTTTTTCATATAAACATCGCAACTCCAAACTTTAAGAAACGACAACTTTGGTCTTGCTAAACCACAGTTCATAAGGCGTCGTCTCAACGGATGTTGATGGTGCCCTATTTAAAGTGAATGCAGCTGTCTCTAATGCATAACCCCCAAAAAATAGTGGTAATTAGTAAGAGACATCATAGATCGCACCATATCCAATAAAGTGCGGTTACGACGTTCGGACACACCATAACGTTGTGGTCTTCCAGGTGGCGTGAGCTGTGAAACTATTGCACATTGTTTTAATTGAAGACCAAACTCGTAACTCAAATATTCGTCTCCGCGATCAAATCACAGAAACTTTATTTTCTTGTTACGATGATTTTTCCACTTCACTCTAAAATTCTTTGAACCTTTCAACTATTTCAGATTTATGTTTCATCAAGTAGATATACCCATATCTGCTCAAATCATCTTGTGAAGGTCAGAAAATAACGATACTTGCCACGAGCATCAACACTCATTGGATCGCATACATCGGTATGTATTATTTCCAATAAGGTAGCTTGTTCCATTGTTCTGGAGAACGGAGTTTTAGTCATCTTGCCCAAAAGGCACGGTTCGCAAGCATCAAATGATTCATAACCAAGTGATTCCAAAAATCCATCTTTATGGAGTTTCTTCATGCGCTTTACACCGATATGACCCAAATGGCAGTGCCACAAATAAGTTGCACTATCATTATTAACTTTGCATCTTTTGGCATCAATATTATGAATATGTGTATCACTACGATCGAGATCCAACAAACTATTTCCATTGGGTGTATAACCATCGAAGGTCTTATTCATGTAAACAGAATAACAATTATTCTTTAACTTCAAATGAATAACCGTATCGCAATAAACATGATCAAATCGTATTCATGCTCAACGCAAACGCCAAATAACATTTATTTAGGTTTAACACTAATCCCGAAAGTATAGGGAGTGTGCGATGATGATCATATCAATCTTGGAACCACTTCCAACACTCATCGTCACTTCCCCTTCAACTAGTCTCTGTTTATATAACTCCTGTTTCGAGTTACTAATCTTAGCAACTGAACAAGTATCAAATACTCAGGGGCTACTATAAACACTAGTAAGGCACACATCAATAACATGTACATCAAATATACCCTTGTTCACTTCGCCATCCTTCTTATCCACCAAATATTCAGGGCATTTCCGCTTCCAGTGACCATTTCCTTTGCAGTGTAAGCACTCAGTTTCAGGCTTTGGTCCAGCTGTGGGCTTCTTCGCGGGAGTGACAACTTGCTTGTCATTCTACTTGAAGTTCCCTTTCTATCCCTTTGCCCTTTTCTTGAAACTAGTGGTCTTGTCAATCATCAACACTTGATGCTCTTCCTTGATTTCTACCTTCGTCGATTTCAACATCACGAAGAGCTCGGGAATCGTTTTCGTCATCCCTTGCATACTATAGTTCATCACAAAGTTCTACTAACTTGGTGATGGTGACTAGAGAATTCTGTCAATCACTATCTTATCTGGAAGATTAACTCCCACTTTATTCAAGCGATTGTAGTACCCAGACAATCTGAGCACATGCTCACTAGTTAAGCGATTCTCCTCCATCTTTTAGCCATAGAACTTGTTGGAGACTTCATATCTCTCAACTCGGGTATTTGCTTGAAATATTAACTTCAACTCCTGGAACATCTCATATGGTCCATGACGTTCAAAACGTCTTTGAAGTCCCGATTCTAAGCCGTTAAGGATGGTGCACTAAACTATCAAGTAGTCATCATGTTGAGCTAGCCAAACGTTCATAACGTCCGCATCTGCTCCTGCAATAGGTCTGTCACCTAGCGGTACATTAAGGACATAATTCTTCTGTGCAGCAATGAGGATAAACCTCAAGTCACGGATCCAATCCGCATCATTGCTACTAACATCTTTCAACACAATTTTCTCCAGGAACATATCAAAATAAACATATGAAAGCAACAACACAAGCTATTGATCTACACATAATTTGCAAAATACTACCAGGACTAAGTTCATGATAAATTTAAGTTCAATTAATCATATTACTAAAGAACTCCCACTTAGATAGACATCCCTCTAATCCTCTAAGTGATTACGTGATCCATATTAACTACACCATGTCCGATCATCACGTGAGATGGAGTAGTTTCAACGGTGAACATCAATATGTTGATCATGTCTACTATATGATTCACGCTTGACCTTTCGGTCTCCGTGTTCCGAGGCCATATCTGTTATATGCTAGGCTCGTCAAGTTTAACCTGAGTATTCTGCGTGTGCAAAACTGGCTTGCACCCGTTGTAGATGGACGTAGAGCTTATCACACCCGATCATCACGTGGTGTCTGGGCACGACGAACTTTGGCAACGGTGCATACTCAGGGAGAACACTTCTTGATAATTTTTAGTGAGAGATCATCTTAAAATGCTACCGTCAATCAAAGCAAGATAAGATGCATAAAGGATAAACATCACATGCAATCAATATAAGTGATATGATATGGCCATCATCATCTTGTGCTTGTGATCTCCATCTCCGAAGCACCGTCGTGATCACCATCGTCACCGGTGCGACACCTTGATCTCCATCGTAGCATCGTTGTCGTTTACGCCTTCTATTGCTTCTACGACTATCGCTACCGCTTAGTGATAAAGTAAAACAATTACAGGGCGTTTGCATTTCATACAATAAAGCGACAACCATATGGCTCCTGCCAGTTGCCGATAACTTTGGTTACAAAACATGATCATCTCATACAATAAAATATAGCATCACGTCTTGACCATATCACATCACAACATGCCCTGCAAAAACAAGTTAGACGTCCTCTACTTTGTTGTTGCAAGTTTTACGTGGCTGCTACGGGCTTAGCAAGAACCGTTCTTACCTACGCATCAAAACCACAACGATAGTTCGTCAAGTTAGTGCTGTTTTAACCTTCGCAAGGACCGGGCGTAGCCACACTCGATTCAGCTAAAGTGATAGAGACAAACACCTGCCAGCCACCTTTAAGCACGAGTGCTCGTAACGGTGAAACCAGTCTCGCGTAAGCGTACGCGTAAGTCAGTCCAGGCCGCTTCATCTCACAATACCGCCGAACCAAAGTACGACATGCTGGTAAGCAGTATGACTTGTATCGCCCACAACTCACTTGTGTTCTACTCGTGCATATGACATCTACGCATAAAACCTGGCTTGGATGCCACTGTTGGGGAACGTAGTAATATCAAAAAATTTCCTACGTACACGCAAGATCATGGTGATGGCATAGTAACGAGAGGGGAGAGTGTTGTCCATGTACCCTCGTAGACCGTAAGCGGAACCGTTATGACAACGCGGTTGATGTAGTCGTACGTCTTCACGATCCGACCGATCCAAGTACCGAACGTACGGCACCTCCGAGTTCAGCACACGTTCAGCTCGATGACGATCCCCGGACTTTGATCCAGGAAAGTGTCGGGGATGAGTTCCGTCAGCACGACGGCGTGGTGACGATGATGATGCTCTACCGGCATAGGGCTTTGCCTAAACTCCGCGACGATATGACCGAGGTGGAATATGATGGAGGGAGGCACCGCACACGGCTAAGGAACGATCCGTAGATCAACTTGTGTGTCTAGGGTGCCCCCTTGCCCCGTATATAAAGGAGAAAGGGGGGGGGGGGTTGCGGCCGGCCCTAGGAGGAGGC
>NC_057810.1:155719380-155727017 GCF_018294505.1 Triticum aestivum
CCCCCTTGTCCTATTCGAACTTGGGGGGTGGGGAGGGAGGGGAGGGGCGCGCGGCTGCCCCTTGGCCCCTTCTCCTCTTCCTCCACTAGGCCCACTAAGGCCCATTAGGTTACCGGGGGGTTCCGGTAACCTCCCGGTACTCCGGTAAAATGCCGATTTCACCCGAAACACTTCCGATGTCCAAACATAGGCTTCCAATATATCAATCTTTATGTCTCAACCATTTCGAGACTCCTCGTCATGTCCGTGATCACATCCGGGACTCCGAACAAACTTCGGTACATCAAAACTTATAAACTCATAATAAAACTGTCATCGTAACGTTAAGTGTGTGGACCCTATGGGTTCGAGAACTATGTAGACATGACCTAGAACTATTCTCGGTCAATAACCAATAGCGGAACCTGGATGCTCATATTGGCTCCTACATATTCTACGAAGATCTTTATCGGTCAAACCGCATAACAACATACGTTGTTCCCTTTGTCATCGGTATGTTACTTGCCCGAGATTTGATCGTCGGTATCCAATACCTAGTTCAATCTCGTTACTGGGAAGTCTCTTTACTCGTTCCGTAATACATCATCCCGCAACTAACTCATTAGCTACATTGCTTTCAAGGCTTATAGTGATGTGCATTACCGAGAGGGCCCAGAGATACCTCTCCGACAATTGGAGTGGCAAAACCTAATCTAGAAATACGCCAACCCAACATGTACCTTCGGAGACACCTGTAGTACTCCTTTATAATCACCCAGTTACGTTGTGACGTTTGGTAGCACCCAAAGTGTTCCTCCGGTAAACGGGAGTTGCATAATCTCATAGTTACAGGAACATGTATAAGTCATGAAGAAAGCAATAACAACATACTAAACGATCAAGTGCTAGGCTAACGGAATGGGTCATGTCAATCACATCATTCTCCTAATGATGTGATCCCGTTAATCAAATGACAACTCATGTCTATGGCTAGGAAACTTAACCATCTTTGATTCACGAGCTAGTCAAGTAGAGGCATACTAGTGACACTATGTTTGTCTATGTATTCACACATGTATTATGTTTCCGGTTAATACAATTCTAGCATGAATAAAAACATTTATCATGAAATAAGGAAATAAATAATAACTTTATTATTGCCTCTAGGTCATATTTCCTTCAGTTGGAAGTGTAGGTTTGTTCTGATGGCTCTCTTCACGAATAAAGAGGAGGTGGAGGGTTATATATAGCCTCCACACAAAATCTAACCGTTACACACAATTTACCAATCTCGGTGGGACCGTATCAACAAACTCGGTCAGACCGATTTAGTAAACCTAGTGACCGTTAGGGTTTTCGGTGGGACCGACATGCAACTCGGTAGGACCGATATGATTAGGGTTAGGGCATAACGTAATCTCGGTGAAACCGATTACACAAACTCGATAGGACCGATTTTGGTAATAAGCTAACCAGAGAGTTGGTCAGGTAAACTCGGTGGGACAGGTTCGCTCATTTTGGTGAGACCGAAATGTTACGAAAGGGAAACAGAGAGTTTACATTGCAATCTCGGTTGGACCGTTCACTCATCTCGCTGGTACCGGAACATTATGAAGGGAAACAGAGAGATTACAATCCCATCTCGGTGAGACCGAGATCCCTATCAGCGAGACCGATTTGCCTAGGGTTTGTGGCAGTGGCTATGACATGTGAACTCAGTGGCTCTGGGTAGAAAGAATCGGTGGGGCCAAGTTTGACCTTTGGTTTGGTCATATGTGGATACGAGAAAGTAGTTGAGGATTTTTCGAGCATATCACTAAGCACTGTGGAGCAAGAAACTCATTAAGCAACACTTCATCCCTCCTTGATAGTATTGGATTTTCCTATAGACTCAATGTGATCTTGGATCACTAAAATATAAAATGTAGAGTCTTGAGCTTTTGTGCTTGAGCCAATCCTTTTATCCTTAGTATTTTGAGGGATCCACTTTCCTTATCCATGCCATGCCATTCATTGAGCTTTTCCTGAAATGTTCATCTTGGAATGATGTTTGATCAATGAGCTATATGTTGTTAGGAATTACCAAAACCACCTAGGGATAGTTGCACTTTCATGGAGGAGGTAAAAGCCCTACGTCTTGGTGCCCTGAGGCGTCGACTGGAATATGAGAGTGTGTGTTATAGGGGGTGCAAACCCTTGTCCTAGAGGAGGGGGTGGCTTATATAGAGTGTGCCAGGACCCCAGCCCACCTCTGTTACAGGGGTTCAATGTACATAAAGATAGGGCATTACTGATAACGCCAGCTATAAAGTGCTATTAATGATCTTTAAGACTACGCAGTGAACGCCTGACCATTGCTGTCCTAAGTGACTCCTGGTCTTCAGTAGGTCGAGTGGTTTCTTGTATGGTCGAGTGATATCAGGAGGGAGGGGTACCCGAGTGATATGACTGGTCGAGTGGAGTGCACTCGGCGCGTTCAATTGGTACTCCCTGTTGTCTCTGGGTGCCTTTGCTTCTAGGGTAGTGACCCTGGGTAGGGCGTATAGGTCAGGCCTATGACCCTACCCTAGGTCTATATCATCATCATTAGCCCCCGAATGGATTGAGGTCCGAGTGAAAAGAAGGTTGAAATTAATCTTGCCTTGACTCTTGTGCTTCACAGATACCCATGTTGGATTGGAGGCCCATGTTGGGACTTCGACTTTGTTTCAGTTGCCTTGATCGATTCTGAAGTTGTCGAGTGGAATTATACCGGCACTCGTAGAGTGTTACATTGACGCGAAATCTTTGGCGCGATTGGTTACGGCGTATCCCAGATCTCGCAGGATTCAAAATTTTGGGGAAGCGCACAAGGCGGAGCGCGCCGAAGTAAGCAGGACGGATAGACAGGGGTGCCTCGATTTCGGTGCCACCTTTTTCGCCATATACCCAGCGCACGACTGTTGCGGGATTTGACAGGATTGCTCGGGCCCATGCGTCAGCCACTCGGAAGCGGGTCCTTAAAAGGCGTTGGGGCCGAGGCGTCTGCACTATGTGCATCCGTCCTCCCTCTTCCTTCTCCACATCTCCGCCGAACCTTTCTCCTCCTCTCTCGACGCCGCCGCGCCGCCACCATGGTGAAGGACAAGACGACAACACTGGAATGCGCGAAGAAGGCGACGGGGGCAGCAAAAGGCAAGAAGATGAATCGGGGGTCATCGTCGAGGTCCGGGATGCCGCCGGGTTGGATCCAGGGAGATTGGATCCGATCTTTGCTCCAGCCAGAGGATTTGGAGGAGCTGGCCGACTCCAGTCTAATCATCGATGGAGCTGCGAGGCTGCTGAAGGGCGAGACGGAGCCTCAGCCGCGGCCGGGTGAGTGTGTCCTGCTCGCCACCCATGTCGATCGTGGTTTCTCCCTTCCTACGCATCCTTTTTTCCGGGGCTTCTTGAACTTTTTCGGAGCTCATCTCCATCACTTCTCTCCCAACACCATTACATACCTTGCCACGTTTGTGTCCATGTGTGAAAACTTCCTGGGCTGTCGACCTCACTGGGGTCTTTTCAAGCACATCTTCACAATCCGCTCCTAGTCGGTGAAGAAAGCGAATTCGAGTGACGAGAGGACACACATGATCCAAATGTGCGGGGGTTTGGGGATCCAGAAGAGGAAAAGGAGTGCTTTCCCTTCCATGACACTTCCTGAGTCGATCAGGGGCTGGTAGTCAACCTGGTTCTACTGTCAGGATATTGTGACTCCCGGTCAGTCGACCGATCTTCCCCCTTTCTCTTTAGATCGCGCCCAGCAACCTTCTTCGCTAAAAGTGACTACTGCAGAGAAGGTGGAAACAAACATGCTGGTCGAGAGAGTGATCCAGTTGATCAATCAAGGTGTAACTGGCATGGACTTGTTGGAGGTGTTTCTCAGTCGATGCATCCAGCCGCTCCAGGCTCGTGACCACTCGATGTAGATGTACTTTGGAGCCAACGACACCGCTCAGGTTCATCCAGAGGAGGTTACGGCCGAGACGGTGGCCCTGTGGCTGAAGGGCATTACAGGAAACAAGGATAACCCCAGAGGAGCCAGGAGAGTTGACCCATTCAGCGCCAACAACAAGCCAGACAACATCTGATCTTTGCTACCGACTGTACTTCAATATGTCTTGTAATTATCTCTGAGTCCGACTGATATTTGTTTGACTTCTTGTCTTGTAGGTTTTTACTGAGATGTACTCGATGCCCAATGGTGAACAAGCTCTGGAGCAATACTAGGAGGGAGAGGACAGCGCAGAAGAAAGTGGTGACTAGCAATCTCCAAAAGACGATGACAAGGAGGAAAGTGATGATTCAGACAACGACGAGGTAGTCGACTCATCACCTCACTCAGAGCGTCGATCCAAGCAACTCCAAGATCCAGCGGGTGGGCGTGGCAAGACCGTGGCTCCAAGTACTCAAGCAGAGAAGCACACTCAGACTTCGACTCCGGAGCCGACGGAGAAGGTCGCCAAGCAACCCAAGGTCGCCCCTTCAAAGGTTCGAAAGACCTTGCCCAAAATAAAGATGGACGTTCCTGTTGCCTCTGGGTGAGTGCTTTATCTTTCTGTGTTTTCTTCTTCCGACTGATACTTCTGCTTTGACCGAGTGGGTTATGAACTTTTCTAGCCCTGGAACTTCTATGACTGATATGGACGTTAACAAGGCCCTTGGTGATAAGGAGACCGATGACACGGCCACTTCCAAAGCTGGTAACCCTTTCCAACTTGAATTTGTTCTGTCGACTGGATTGTTGGAAGATTGACTCTTAAGGTTGCTTTTTGTTGCAGCTCCACGGGACGTCATTGAACTTCCAGATGATGAAGAAGAAGTGCCTTTGAGGGAGAGAAGAAGGAGGGGCAGATCCTCAAGCGGAAAGACAACCCAGGGTCAGGTGCCTCAATCAACATCGGTGCCTGAAACAGTGGTCCAGCGATCCAGAGATCCGACTCGGACCAATGTTACCTTTGCCGATCCATTGTCGACTGACCATCCTTCGGGGTCGACTGCTCAGGCCCCTGCCGCTCTAGTACAACTCCACACGTCCGACCCTGTGACTGCTTCGACTGTACTACCATCATCGCTCTTTGCTGCATACCAGACTCCAGATGACTCGCCGAGTGCCACTAAGGAGGCCCTTCTCTAGGCAAACCTCGTGATGGAGCATATGAAGGTGTTGCATGAGGCCAGTCAGATTGCTTACAATGCCAGCACCGCTCTGCAGACCAACGTCAAGGTTAGTTGGTTTCCGACTGGACTCTTGAGTAGTGATAGTTGCAATCTGTTGCTTCATTGTCCACACGGTGTCTTTGGATGATCGTTTTGGAACCTATTATGTGCATATATCATGGGTCTGCATTTCACATCCAATCATCCATTGTGGTGTTTCTGACTTAGAACTAAATAGTTCTTCCACTTGAGTCGACTAGGTTGAGTTGAGTGCTTTTCTTAACCAGTGGGGGCACGCAGAGTGCACCCACTGGGTGTAGTCCCCGAGACCGCAGTCGACTGCTGGTAGCTGGCTGGGGTCTGAGAATCTCTTTTTTTACTCATGCTGGGCAGACCATGCCGAGTGTAAAATCAGACAAGTGGGGGCATGCCAAGTGCACCCACTGTGTGTAGTCCTCGAGACTACTGTTGAATGTTAGATTCAACGGTAGTTTTAGAGCAACTTTCGCTGTGATTGACTTTTGCTTCTGTCGACTGACATATCTTATTTGCTGACTGCAGAAGTCTTGTGATCTTGGAGCTCAACTTGTTGAGCTGAATAAGAAGCATATCAGCCTCAGCCTTGATCTGGAACTATCCAAGAAGAACCTCAAGAAGGCCCAGGACGACGTAGCTATCATGGGAGGTAAATCACTCGTCAACCGTCCACCTTAAGATTCTCTCTCTCTTTTTCAAGTCTCTTTGAACCGAGTGATTCCACTCGAACAGATGTGCCTAGTGAGAACCGTCAACTTCAAGCTCGTCTGAAGATTATTATTTATTTAGATGAAGCAGGCTCTAGAGAAGAAGGATCAGGATCTTGCCGCGTCCCAGAAGGAGGCACGAGAGAAAACAGCGCTTGCAGACAAGAAGTTGGCCTCAGTCAGCAAGTTGGAAGAGGAGAACTCCAAGTTGAAGACCGCCATTTCTGAAGCCAACCAAGAGGTTGCGCGACTAAAGAAAGACAAGGAAAGCTTGACCGACGAAGTTGGGAGTCTCAAGTCCAAGAAGGGTGAATTAGAGTCTTATCTGGGGCAGCTTGCTGCGAAGTTGGTCTTGAAGCTTGAAGGTATTTCCTCATGTTTGACTGATTTGTTGATGTTGACTGACATGTCTTGTTAAACTGTCGAATCACTGCTTTTTTCCAACTGTGTAGAGCTTTGTCAAGACTTCGAAGCAGAAACTGGGCGAGTTGAAACGGCTCTTGACCCCATCAACTCTCCTGTCAAGGATGATGTTGCAATGAACATGCTGCGGTTGGAGTCTCGCCTGGACAGTGATGTGGATTATCTTGCTCGACTGAAGGCTGCAATGATGCAGATTGATGCTGAACTCTGGCCTCAGGCGGAACTCTCATAGGATCTCGAGTCTCTGATGAATCGACTAAATCAAATCCCTGGTCGAGTGCAGGAATGGAAGTAGTCATTTGCTCGTTGTGGCGCTGACGTTGCTATGCCACTGGTCCGAGTGCACTACAAGGATGTCAAAGAAGACAAGTTGGCGGCCCTCAAGGTTGCCAACACAAAAAAGATCACTTTCCAGTCCTTTATGGACACCTTCCTTGACGCCGCCACTCGCATCACAGACAGCATCGACCTTGACAGTTCCTGTGATCCAGCAAGTCCTTCTCCTGCCGATTGATCGAAAACATTATGTCCCACCTTTATTTGCCTCGGAATGCTGAGTGGTTATGTAACCTTTAAACTCTTTCAGGCTTGATGCCTGAGTACTTCTGCCTGTCGCGGTTCTGAACTTTTGCGGGATTTATCTGAACTTGGTTTTCCTTGAATATCATGGCTTTTGATTTTATTGTTTCTGAATGTCTTTCGACTCCGAGTGAACTTGATGTTTTCACCTTTCGTCGAGTGGATATAACACCTCGTCGACACCTCGTCGTCCTTGCAGATCAGGATGGAACGTACACTGTACTTGTGATGCAGCTCAGACGTGGTGTTCAGTCGACACCTCATCGTCCTTGCAGATCAGGATAGAGCGTACATTGTGAGGATTGCTCTCCACTTGAAAAGCTTTTAACTTAGGCGGGTACAGGGTCGCAGCTAAGCCCCCGAGTGGGAGGATTGATCTCCACTCAGAATGTTCTTAACTTAGGCGAGTACAGGGTCGCAGCTAAGTCCCCGAGTGGGAGGATTGCTCTCCACTCGGAATGTTTTTAACTTAGGCGATTTCGGGGTCGCGGCTAAGCCTCTGAGTGAGAGGATTGCTCTCGACTCGGAATGTTTTTAACCTAGGCGAGTACGGGGTCGCAGCTAAGCCCCCGAGTGGGAGGATTGCTCTCCACTCGGAATGTATTTAACTTAGGTGATTACGGGGTCGCAGCTAAGCCCCCGAGTGGGAGGATTTCTCTCCACTCAGAATGTTTTTAAGTTAGGAGATTACGGGGTCGTAGCTAAGCCCCCGAGTGGGAGGATTGCTCTCCA
>NC_057810.1:155727347-155782047 GCF_018294505.1 Triticum aestivum
CTCCATTCAGAATGTTTTTAACTTAGACGAATCAGGTTCGTGGCTAAGCCCCTGAGTGGGACGATTGCTCTCCACTCGGAATGTTTTTAACTTAGGCAATTTCAGGGTCGCGGCTAGGCCTCCGAGTGGGAGGGTTGCTCTCCACTCGGAATGTTTTTAACTTAGGCGATTTCGGTGTGGCGGCTAAGCCTCTGGGTGGGAGGATTGCTCTCCACTTGGAATGTTTTTAACTTAGGCGATTTCGGGGTCGCGGCTAAGCCTCTAGGTGGGAGGATTGCTCTCTACTCGGAATGTTTTAAACTTAGGGGAGTACGGGGTCGCAGCTAAGCCTCTGAGTGGGAGGATTGCTCTCCACTCGGAATGTTTTAAACTTAGGCGAATCAGGTTCGTGGCTAAGCCACCCACTGGGGGATTTGGACACAAATGATTATGGGGAATCAATCATTAAGATACCATAAAAATCTTGTCTTTGGAAAGCAAACTGAGGTACTCTTATTACAACTCGTCGGTTCGAGTGACTCTAGGTATAGAAAGGATGAAGCAGCTCTGCGTTCCATGCGCGTGGCTCGTCCATGTTCTTGGCTACATTGTAGATGTGGTATGCTCCATTGTGAAGGACCTTGGTGATGATGAAGGGACCTTCCCAGGCCGGAGCAAGCTTGTGAGGCCGTTTCTGATCCATTCGGAGCACAAGGTCTCCTTCCTGAAATGCTCGGCCTCTGACGTTTCGAGCATGGAATTGACGCAGATCTTGCTGATAGATGGTTGAGCGAATCAAAGCCATCTCGCGTTCTTCTTTCAGGAGATCAACTACGTCTTCGCGTGCCTGCTCTACTTCAGCTTCTCAGAAGAGTTCCACTCGGGGGGCATTGTGCAGCATGTCACTTGGAAGCACAGCCTCGGCGCCATACACCCGGAAGAAAGGGGTTCGATTAGTCGACCGGTTCGACATCGTTATCAGCCCCCATAGGACGGACGGTAATTCTGTCTCCCAAGGTCCAGCAGCGTGCTTAAGGTCGCGCATCAGTCGGGGTTTTAAACCTTGAAGGATCAAACCATTCCCCCTTTCTGCTTGTCCATTAGACTACGGGTGTGCAACAGATGCATAGTTGACCCGAGTGCCTTGGGACACACAGAACGCCTTGAACTCATTAGAATCAAAGTTGGAGCCGTTATCTGTGATAATGCTGTGAAGAACTCCATATCTGAATATCAACTCCTTGATGAAACTGACGGCAGTACCTGCACCAAGGTTTTTGATGGGCTTGGCTTCGATCCACTTGGTGAACTTGTCAACTGCTACAAGAAAATGGGTGAAACCACTTGTGCCGGTTTTGAAGGGTCCAACCATATCCAATCCCCAGACTGCAAACAGCCAGACGAGTGGAATGGTCTTCAGGGCAGACGCAGGCTTGTGGGACATGTTGGAGTAGAACTGGCACCCTGCGCACTTGTCAACTATATCTTTCGCCATCTCATTTGCTCGAGGCTAATAGAATCCCGCTTGGTATGCTTTGGCCATGATGGTCTGAGAGGACGCATGATGACCACATGTCCCCGAGTGGATATCGTTTAGGATCATTCGACCTTCTTCTAGGGTGATGCAGCGCTGAGCCACTCCTATGACATGTTTTCTGTAAAGTTGTCCTTTTATCACTATGAAGGCTTTGGATCGACGGACTATCTGGCGAGCTTCATCTTCATCCTCTGGGAGTTCCTTCTTGAGAATGTATGTGATGTACGGTACTGTCCAGTCGGGCATGATTGCTAAGACTTCCATGATCAAGTCAACCACGGCTGGAACCTCGATCTCAGTCGGGTCAGTTGAACTTATTGGTTGCAGGGGCTCTCCCTTGAAGGGAACTTCTTGCACTAACGGGGTATGGAGATGCTCCAAGAACACGTTGCTGGGGATAAGTTTCCGAGTGGAACCTATTTTCGCCAGATCATCAGCATATTGATTCTTGATTCGTGGTATGTGGTGGAGCTCTAACTCCTCAAATTTCTTC
This sequence comes from Triticum aestivum, assembly GCF_018294505.1. Taxonomy (NCBI): domain Eukaryota; kingdom Viridiplantae; phylum Streptophyta; class Magnoliopsida; order Poales; family Poaceae; genus Triticum; species Triticum aestivum. Next base: position 155,729,357 of record NC_057810.1, read on the forward strand.
TCTAGCTTTCTCACTGCATTGCAATAACTAGTCATTGCGGGACTCCTGACGTCCCATTCCTTCATTACTTGGTTAACTACTAAGTCTGAGTCGCCATATACCATCAAGCGCCGGGCGCTGAGTGAAATGGCCATACGCAACCCATACAATAGTGCCTCATACTCAGCTTCATTGTTTGAAGAATCAAAGTGAATCTAGAGGACATAACTGAGCTTGTCTCCTCGTGGGGACACTAAAACCACTCCTGCGCCAGAGCCATTCAACATCTTGGATCCATCAAAGAACATGGTCCAATGTTTCGACTGAATCTGATTCGGCTGTTGTTGTTCTGTCCACTCTGCGAGGAAATCTGCAATTGCTTGAGACTTGATGGCTTTCTTTGCCTCAAACTTGATATCTAAAGGAAGAAGTTCAATCACCCACTTTGCCACTCGACCAGTTGCATCTCTGTTATTCAGAATCTCTAACAATGGAGCGTCACTAACGACTAAAACTGAGTGATCAGAGAAATAGTGTGCAACCTTGTTCATGGTCAGGTAAATCCCATAAAGAAGCTTCTGATAGTGAGGGTATCTCTGCTTGGACGGGGTTAAGACTTCTGAAATGAAATACATGGGGCGCTGAACTTTGAAGGTCTTGCCTTCTTCTTCCCGCTTGACTGTGAGCATTGTGCTGACAACTTGTCATGTGGCTGCGACGTAAAGCATTAAAAGCTCCTTGCTAACCATAGAAGCAAGCACCGGCTAGGTGGAAAGCAGGGCTTTGAGCTCTTCAAATGCTGCTTCAGCTACGTCATTCCACTCAAACTTGTCAGACTTCTTCATCAGTCGGTAAAGAGGCAGTGCCTTTTCACCGAGGCGTGAGATGAATCGGCTCAATGCAGCCAAAAAATCAGTAAGCTTGTGAACATCATGCACACGCACTGGCCGTTTCATTCAGAGGATTGTGCCAATCTTTTCTGGATTCACGTCGATTCCTCGTTCGGAAACGAGAAAACCGAGCAACTTTCCGCCGGGGACTCCGATTGTGCATTTTGATGGATTGAGCTTGATATCATACCTTCTTAAGTTGGCAAAGGTTTCAGCAAGGTCAGTCAGCAGGTCGGAACCTTTGCGTGACTTAACCACTATGTCATCCATGTATCACTACAACAAATATGTCAACTTGTGACCTTGACTATTGGTCACTGAAAGGTCATTGTTTTTCATTTGCGACCTTTTTGTGACCAAAAACATAAGGTCAAAAGCTGGCGGTCGTAAACTGAAATTAACGACCTTCTCTATGAGAAGGTCGTAGATGTTTACAACCAAAATAGAAGGTCGTTGAACCCATGACCTTTTGTTTTGGTCACTGGTTGTCTGCCAAGGCCACGTCAGATCCGAAGTGGCAATCTTACGTGGCAAAATTGCGACCAATTGAAAAGGTCACTGACAAGATTCAGACCGGTCCAATTAGGTGTTTTACATGGGCCAAGCCCAACAATTCAGCCTTTCTATATTTTTCCTATTAATTTTTGGTTGACTTCATGGGCCAAGCCCAACATTGCAGCCTTTTTATTTTTCGGCCGTGGCCTTTTTGTCTCAGCAGTTTCATTCTTCGTTTTTTATAAAATGGGTCCACTAGTCAGATGGGTCCCAATTGTCAGGTTGTAACTGGGTCCCATATTTCATGTTCTGGTAAGTGGGTCCCATTAATCAGGCTCATATTCTTCACATTTCGACCAGTATTTAAATTGCCAGACAAAAATCACACATGATACTTCAAATAAGAGCAACCCGATCACATAATACAATGGCAATCACAATAACAAGCTCTATACATGCCAATACATGACCATGTGTAATACATTACTTTCAAGCTCAAGTACTTTCAAGCTCTTCAAGTGTAAGGAGCTCTACAAGTGTAATACAATACGACTTTGCAAGAAAATGACAACATGCCAGACTCATTGGACGACCATAGTCAGATGAACAACATGATAGACTCGTTGGACGACCGTAGTCAGATGAACAACATGACAGACTCGCTGGACGACCGAAGTCAGGGCTGGCAACAAACAAAACTGCAACATGGCTTCCTCTGTCACCCTGTTACATGAATGAGAGAAGAATAAGAAAAATTGGGTCAAATATATTATGAACAGACCATTCAAGAAAATGACATTTGATTAGAATGATAACAGAAATTGAGCTAGTGCCATGCTTTTTGTCCTCCAACTAGTTAAAATGAGATACCCATACATACAAGAAAACAGATACAGAATATGAATATGCATGGCTCAAGTGCAAGTCGTGCAAAAAACTTCACTGCAACACATTGCACCTAAAACAAAATACCAATCTACTAAGACGACCATTCATTCAACTGGCAAGATCTAACAAAACTAGTCAGCACAAGCATACTAACATCACAAAGGTAGGAGGGTATAAAGGGAACCGAGAGAGATACATGTGCATTATAGTGTCAACGGTGATCTTTAGCAGCATCGGAGATGACTCGAACCCAACTATGGCAGCGGCGACGACGACTAGTATAGTGCAGAAAAAAGAAAAGATATCAAATCAGCCATTCTTAGGTTCAACCATGGTTGATATCCAACAGCATGCAAGCAGGTTTTTAATCGACAAAAAATATAGAACAGTCTACATCTACAAGTAGATACAAGCTGGATTTGATCAAGACTTATAGACGGGCAAAAAAGTTGCATGTTTCAGAGACAAGACAACAATCCAATCTTTTTTAGGAAAGGAAACCTGTCTGTTAGCAGCAGTCTCTCTTCGATCGTTCAACTTAATTGGCTGGTTTTGATCAAATATTATCGATGCAACACTTGGTATCACTAAACTACAAGTCCAAAGCATCATAAGCACTAGACAGAAATCACCATGGCCAGAACATAACTTAGCAGAAGGGGTGTATGGTCGTGGACACACGCAAAGAAAGATAATAGAGCAAGAGAGAGCAAAAGAGAGGAGCGGTTGCCTACCAGGTATGCTATGCTGGAGCAGAAAAAGCGTTACTCGAGTGGGAGGCCTTTGTGTGGAAGAAGAATCATTGCATGGTGGGGTGTCTCTGTCTTGCACCTGCGCGTGTTAGAAAGTGCACCCATCAGGAAACCAAGCATATACATGACATGCCCAAAGAATAAATACCATGGCATCAATGAAATTGAACACCAACTGCCAACAGTACTACTGCTGTCGACTTGTTTGGATCATCACAAACCAACTAGTATAGCAGTTGGCACACGAAAGTAGAAGCAGTACATGCACCTTACAGGTTCACACTGCACTTTCTTTTCAGGTTTGCAACAAAAGGAAGAAAGAAGGAAACAACATTCTCAGACGCACTAAGACACGAGCTTGACAGCATAATATTCCCAGTCAACCAGCCACTTAACTGGATCAATTCCCACCAAGAAAGACACAATAAAATATTAAAAAAGAAAACACAAAATGATCAGAAGTGGTTTTGAATATAACATTAGCCCTGGCAGAAGACTCTATCAATAAAAGGCACTTGTGACTTCAACTAACTTATTGACTGATTTTGCTCAAGTTTCTTAATAGACTTACAATGTTTAGCTTCCAGAAATTAGATCACAAAGTTTAGTTTTGGAAAAAAAATGACAAGGTTTTCTATCGGCAATCAGTACAAACTTGATAGTGCTACAAGTGCTAATGATCCAACAGCGTCCCAGCTCCACTAATCCTGTTGGGGAATGTAGTAGTTTCAAAAATTTCCTACGCACACGCAAGATCATGGTGATGCATAGCAACGAGAGGGGAGAGTGATGTCCACGTACCCTCGTAGACTGTAAGTGGAAGCGTTATGACAACGCGGTTGATGTAGTCGTACGTCTTCACAATCCGAGCGATCCAAGCACCGAACGTACGACACCTCCGTGTTCAGCACACATCCAGCTCGATGACGTTCCTCGGGCTCCAATCCAGCAAAGCATCGGGGATGAGTTCCGTCAGCACGACGGCGTGGTGATGATGATGATGTTCTACCGGCGCAGGGCTTCGCCTAAACTGCGCGACGATATGACCGAGGTGGAATATGGTGGAGGGGGGCACCGCACATGGCTAAGGAACGATCCGTAGATCAACTTGTGTGTCATGGGGTGCCCCCCTGCCCCCGTATATAAAGGAGCAAGGGGGAGGGGGCGGCCGGCCAAGGGAGGGCGCGTCAGGGAGGAGTCCTATTCCCACCGGGAGTAGGACTCCCTCCTTTCCTAGTCCAACTAGGAGACCTTCCATGTAGTAGGAGTAGGAGAAGGAAAGGGAAGAGAGAAGGGAAGGAAGGAGGGGGTGCGGCCCCTCCCCCTAGTCCAATTCGGACTAGGCCTTGGGGGGCGCGCGGCCAGCCCTAGGCAGCCCCTCTCTCTTTCCCGTATGGCTCAATAAGGCCCAATACTTCTCCCGGCGAATTCCCGTAACTCTCCGGTACTCTAAAAAATACCAGAATCACTCACAACCTTTCCGAAGCCCGAATATAGTCGTCCAATATATCGATCTTTACGTCTCGACCATTTCGAGACACCTCGTCATGTCCCTGATCTCATCAGGGACTCCGGACTCCTTCGGTACATCAAAACTCATAAACTCATAATATAACTGTCATCGTAACGTTAAGTGTGCGGACCCTACGGGTTCGAGAACTATGTAGACATGACCTAGAACTGTTTCTGGTCAATAACCAATAGTGGAACCTGGATGTTCATATTGTCTCCTACATATTCTACGAAGATCTTTATCGGTCAAACCGCACAACAACATACGTTGTTCCCTTTGTCATCGGTATGTTACTTGCCTGAGATTTGATCGTCGGTATTCAATACCTAGTTCAATCTCATTACCGGCAAGTCTCTTTACTCGTTCCGTAATACATCATCCCGTAACTAACTCATTAGTTACAATGCTTGCAAGGCTTAAGTGATGTATATTACCGAAAGGGCCCAGAGATACCTCACTGACAATCGGAGTGACAAAACCTAATCTCGAAATACGCCAACCCAACAAGTACCTTCGGAGACACCTATAGAGCACCTTTATAATCACCCAGTTACGTTGTGACGTTTGGTAGCACACAAAGTGTTCCTCCGGTAAACGGGAGTTGCATAATCTCATAGTTGTAGGAACTTTGTATAAGTCATGAAGAAAGCAATGGCAACATACTAAACGATCAAGTGCTAAGCTAACGGAATGGGTCAAGTCAATCACATCATTCTCCTAATGATGTGATCCCGTTAATCAAATGACAACTCTTTTGTCCATGGCTAGGAAACATAACCATCTTTGATAAACGAGCTAGTCAAGTACAGGCATACTAGTGACACTATGTTTGTCTATGTATTCACACATGTATTATGTTTATGGTTAATACAATTCTAGCATGAATAATAAACATTTATCATGATATAAGGAAATAAATAATAACTTTATTATTGCCTCTAGGGCATATTTCCTTCAAATCCTAGTACTGAATTTCCTCACACTTGATAGTGTTACAAGCAAGCAAGCAAGCAAACATGCAAATCAAGTAGTAGTACTGGTTGTCTAATGAATGAGCTACATGATTCTCCTCAAATAAATTGACAAGGTTTTCTTCTTCTTTTTTCTAGTTAATGACAACCAGTCATCAATCAAGCAAGCAAAATCACATTGGTACATCAGTTAGCATCGTTCAACATATATGGGGTGTGAGCAATCAACACCTACTAATTTTATTTTATTTGTTTGCATCGAGTCAGCACCTACTAGATGGGATGGAAATGCATCTTCTGTATTAGTTGTGGAGCATGTGTGTATTATTAGCAATGAAAGCAAGGGTCGACACTAGTGAAAGAGCAGACACCTACTAATTTCTTGTAGTGAACCATTATTCTCTGACCAAAAACAGGGTCAGGAGCTTCCTCTTATAATCGCTCGTCTTGTGCTCCAGTGAGGTGGCCACGGAGACCGGCCTCTGTGCGATGCCGCTCGAGGGGAGCGCTCCAAAGGGGAGCAGATGTTTCACTGCAAGACTCATGGATGGTGCCATATTTGCTAGTGGATGAAATGAATGGAGATATCATCAACATTAATCAGAGATAGAACATAACTGTTGTCGTCAGCATCAATTAGAGACAGAACAAATTAATTCTTGTAAAAGAAAAACAGTAATACTAGTAAATACTAGTGTAGTTAACTTGTCGATTAAGAGACTAACGAAACCAGTCACTGTAAGCATACCAGAGCATCAAACCTCAAGCTAAACAGAGTAATACTAGTGCATACAAAACCTCAAGCTAAACACAATATGCAGTACCTAGGAAGTAATCATCATATTTTCACAAAAAGAACATGCAATGCAGACATATATACTCATACAAGAACATCACTGCCTGCAGTTTTATTTAGATGACGTACACTGCAATTTTTTTAAGAGAAAATAACTGCATTGAGCAATTTACTTCATGATTATGCATGCAAGTCGACATGGCATCAAATCAAACACAAGCATAAAAGATCTGTCAATCTGCATCATCAGTACAGCTACACTGCAGCAGGGCATTTCAGCATTATTTAACCCTTCAAATATTTTGTCAGAGTACATGCCACGAGTCTACACTCTACAGTAAACACAACTATAGTTTTCAGCAAACGAAACACGAATCTGGGGTACCAACCGTTCAAAAGGACACATGTCAGATACAAATTGCCAGATACAACAATAAATATGCACAATGCATGTCTTCCACATGGCAGGTCACCAGATCAAGGGGCCCTATCAAATAGCCAAATACGCCCGTTCCTATCTACAGCGTGTGCCTTGCCCATGGGTCTCAGTCCAACAAATTATGCATGTCACTATATCTGGGCAGCACTCCAATCATTCATAGCTAGCTAATTTTCCTTGGGTGCAAATGGCACAGGGCTCACGTCATCAAGGAACGATGGCAAGGCCAAGCGGAGCTCGTCGGGAAATACAGATGTAGAAAACCTCTTGCCAGCCTCGCGAAGCACCTCACCCAAAGATGGTGACCTACAACAGAACCGTTTAGGTTACTTCCCCAGCAACTAGGACGAACTGGATCTGGACCATTCATAAGAGGAAACAAAGTGAAAATACCCTGTTGGTACAAGGTCCATAGGCGCACTCGGAAACCCATAGTGGCCCTGAAGGTAGCAGTCCTCCACCAGGACAACAGAGACCATCGGCGTGAGGTGCAAGATCCGCTTGCTGAGAGGACGCGCCGGCTGGAGAAGCCCCGTGGCCGGCGACCGAAGGCAGGCAGCCATGGCCACACGCTGCGTAGCACCAACAGAAGGTTCGATCAAGCAGCGCCAAATCAAATCCAGAGAGAGGGGGGGTCGAATTGGGGAGTTCCTACCTTGAGAGCGGGAGCTCGTCTTGCATCGCCGCCAGCGAGGAAGACGAAGGGGGGAGGAGGTGGTGGCCATCCTGCTCCTCTCTCTCCCTAGCGCAGGAGCTACTCCCTTGGAGCGCCTCCCGGTGTTCATACCCGCCGTCCACGCCACCACCTGTATCTAACACCCGGCGGCGCCACCTCTCCCTCCCCGAGGCTTCTCTTCTTTGTTCGATCTGAGAGAAAATTGAGGGAGGGACGAACCTACCTAACTACTGATTGATGTTGTCCCCTGCGGCGGGAGGGACGAGCGCGGCGGCCCTGCAGCAGAGGGCACCGACTAAGGCCTCCGGGACGGGCGGAGGAAGAGTGGCGGACGTCCTCCGGGAGGCGAGGAGGAGCGGGTGGTGGCGCATGGGCGCGGGCGGCGGGGTCGGATCGGGAGGGATGGGATCTGGAGCACGTGAGATGGGTGGCGGATCTGAATCGGGAGGGATCGTTGGGGTGGCGGCGGCGATGTGGGAGAAAAGGGGAGACGGAGCGCTAGGGTTCGTGGGGTGAGAGGGTGAGGGAGTTTTCTTTTTTCTTTTTGTTGAAACAAAATGGGGGAGGGGGTGTGAGGGAGAAAGGGCTGCCGTCAAATCCGGGAGCATCCGACGACGTTTGAGCACGTCCCGCGTGACATGTCCATGGACCAATCAGAACCCAGTACACGTTATGACCATCTAAATTGGTCATAATCGACTAAAAATAAGGTGTTGAACCATATTTTTTCAAAAAAGGTGTTGAATCATATAAACAGTTCTATGATATGAGAAATTCAAAAAAGAAACATTCTCATTGTGTCACCAAATGTGACATAGTTTTTAGGAAAACTAACAAACATGGAATTGGAATAAGACAAATATCTTTTAAAAATTGTTATGAGAAATGAGTTTTTAGGGGGGGCTCATTTTCTACTTTTTCACATGAAAAATTCAAAGAAATGATCTCATATCATGCACAATGGCGCATCTTGGAATGGCAAACAATGTTGCCTAAGGAAGTTTTCGTTTTCTTTGCTCGGAAATTTCATTTTTCATTTTTTGAGTGCCCAAAATGAGTTTTTTTGTGAAGAACCTACCATATATTTGTTGAAAAATTGGACCAAATCAATTTTCTAAAATACTAGCCCATATTTAATGCACAATTGACCAAATGGTTGGGTGTCAAAAGCCTTGATCCACCTCTGGTGAAAAAGATAAATGTTCACCGATTCAGTAGGAAGCGGGTCAAATTTGAACTGTAGCTACCTCATAGTTTAATCTTTATTTTTTCCAAAAATCATTTCTAGGTACATAAGTATCTATTTAATCAGAGAAACATCAAAAGTTTTCCAAGATTCAACCACTAGCTAGGAACGGTCAAGCCCGCCGTTTTGACCGCATTTTGAAACGGGCATATAAAATTCAAGAAAAAACAAAAAATTGGAAAACCTTCTCATTGTGTCATTATATGTGACCAAGTTTCCAAGAAAAATAGTAAACTTGTAATAAAGGAATTATTTTAAACAAGTGTTCTCAGAAATGAGGTATCATGCGTGAAGATTCATGGCTTTCAAGCCAAATGATCAATCTTATGGCCATATTCTTGGCATAGTTTGTTCAAATGATCTCATATCATGCACAATGGTGAACCTTGGAATGGCAAACAATGTTGACTAAGGAAGTTTTCATTTCCTTTGCTCAAAAATTTCATTTTCCATTTTTTCAGTGCCCGAAATGAATTTTTTTTGTGAAGGACCTACCATATACTTGTTGCAAAATTGGACCTAATCAATTTTCTAAAATACTAGGACATATTTAATGCACAATTGACCAAATGGTTTGGTGTCAAAAGTTTTTATCCACTCCTGGTGAAAAAGACAAATTTCCGCCGATTCAGTTGAAAACGGATCAAATTTGAACTGCAGTTGCCTTATGGTTTGCTCTTTATTTTTTCCAAAAATCATTTCTAGGTACATAAGCATCTATTTAATCAGAGAAACACCAAAAAATAAAAATCCAAGATTCAACCACTAGCTAGGAACGGTCATTCCCGCCGTTTTGACCGCATTTTGAAACAGGCATAAAAAATTCAAAAAAAAATCAAAAAAGTGGAAAACCTTCGCATTGTGTCATTATATGTGACCAAGTTATCAGGGAAAATTGTAAACCTGTAATACGGTAATTATTTTAAAAAAGTGTTCTCAGAAATGAGCTATCATGCATGCAGATTCATGGCTTTCAAGTCAAATGATCAATCTTATGGCCAAATTCATGGCATAGTTTGTTCAAATGATATTATATTGTGCACAAGGGTGCATCTTGGAATTCCAAAAAATGTTGCCTAAGGGAGTTTTCATTTTCTTTGCACGGAAAATACATTTTCCATTTTCTGTGTGGCCGAAATGTGTTTTTTGTGTGAAGGACCTACCATATAATTGTTGGAAAATTGGACCTAATTAATTTTATAAAATATTAGGCCATATTTAATAAACAATTGACAAAATGGTTGGGTGTCAAAAGTTTTGATCCACCTAAGGTAAAAAAGACAAATTCCCGCCGATTTAGTAGGAAGCGGATCAAATTTGAACTACAGCTGCCACATAGTTTGCTCTTTATTTTTTCCAAAGATCATTTCTAGGTATATATGTACCTATTTAATAAGAAAAACATGGTTTGGTGGCGATACATTGAGGTTTGGACGGTGGCTGAGGGCCCCAACTATAGAGCGCGTAAGCTCGCATGACCGTCGCGTGGGCACCTCGTGACTGTGGTGTTGCCATGCATTCTGGGCAGACTAGGAATGTCTAGTGGGTTGGGCACTCCCTAGGTAGGTGCTAGGAAGAAAATTATAACATAAGATTCTCATGAGGAGACCGAACTATGCTCAAACATGAATTAGCAGCCAAGTGTTTGATTAGCGGTACGAGAAATGCACATGCCCAATGGGCGTGAGTTTTGGCTGAGGATGATCATATACTAAGAAGAATGTCTTCACAAATTTTAAGGTAAATCTAGAATATATAAATAACACTTCCTTCACAAAGTGCTGCTCTTTGGACGATGTCCTTTGAACAGAATAGGAAAATGAATATTGTTGAATTATTTTTGAACTAGAAAGGAAGGTTTTTGACATATTTGATGAAGATATGATCCAAACAATTTATGAGAATTTTTTGGGAATTTTTGGAATAACAGAAATATAGGTTGCTTCACAACCTAGGGCAAAAATTGACACATGGACATGACACATAAGCAAAACTGATGAGATGGCGCCTAACCATCGCAACACACCATAATTTACAAGGCTATGACCATCTATATTGGTCGTTAACAACTAGAAATAAGGCAGCGGACCAGCGATGTTTTCTTTATGACCATTTTGTGTAAAGAAATTACGACCTTTCTGACCAAAATGGTCGCAATGGTTTAGGGTTTGGAGCCCCCCGAACAGTTTTTGACCAATTGGTCTCAAATGGTCATAGATATATGACCAATTATTCCAGGGTCACTGACAGAAGGTCACTAGATGACATATTTCTTGTAGTGTATCACTACAAGAAATATGTCAACTTGTGACCTTGACTATTGGTCACTAAAAGGTCATTGTTTTTCATGTGCAACCTTTTTGTGACCATAAACATAAGGTCAAAAGCTGGCAATTGTAAACTGAAATTAACGACCTTCTCTGTCAAAAGGTCGTAGACGTTTACGACCAAAACAGAAGGTCGTTTAACCCATGACCTTTTGTTTTGGTCACTGGCTGTCTGCCCAGGCCACATCGGATCCGACGTGGCAATCTGACGTGGCAAAATTGCGACCAATTGAAAAGGTCACTGACAAGATTCAGCCCGGTCCAATTAGGTGTTTTACATGGGCCGAGCCCAACAATTCAGCCTTTCTATATTTTTTCCCTATTAATTTTTGGTTGACTTCATGGGCCAAGCCCAACATTGCAGCCTTTTTATTTTTCGGCCGTGGCCTTTTTGTCTCAGCAGTTTCATTTTTTGTTTTTTATAAAATGGGTCCACTAGTCAGATGGGTCCCAATTGTCAGGTTGTAACTGGGTCCCATATTTCATGTTCTGGTAAGTGGGTCCCATTAATCAGGCTCATATTCTTCACATTTCGACCAGTATTTAAATTGCCGGACAAAAATCACACATGATACTTCAAATACGAGCAACCCGATCACATAATACAATGGCAATCACAATAACAAGCTCTATACGTGCCAATACACGACCATGTGTAATACAATACTTTCAAGCTCTAGTACTTTCAAGCTCTTAAAGTGTAACGAGCTCTACAAGTGTAATACAATACGGCTTTACAAGAAAATGACAACATGCCAGACTCACTCGACGACCGTAGTCAGATGAACAACATGACAGACTCGCTAGATGACCGTAGTTATATGAACAACATGACATACTCGCTGGATGACCGAAGTCAGGGCTGGCAACAAACAAAACTGCAACATGGCTTCCACTGTCACCCTGTTACACGAATGAGAGAAGAATAAGAAAAATTGGGTCAAATATATTATGAACAGACCATTCAAGAAAATGACATCTATTTAGAATGATAACACAAGTTGAGCTTGTGCCGTGCTTTTTGTCCTCCAACTAGTTAAAATGAGATACCCATACATACAAGAAAACAGATACAGAATATGAATATGCATGGCTCAAGTGCAAGTCGTGCAAAAAACTTCACTTCAACACATTGCACCTAAAACAAAATACAATTCTACTAAGACGACCATCCATTCAACCGACAAGATCTAACAAAACTAGTCAGCACAAGTATACTAACATCACAAAGGTAGGAGGGTATGAAGGGAACCGAGAGAGATACCTGTGGATTATAGTGTCAACGGTGATCTTTAGCAGCGCGGAGATGACTCGAACCCGACTATGGCAGCGGCGGCGATGACTAGTATAGTGCAGAAAAAAGAAAAGATATCAAATCAGCCATTCTTAGGTTCAACCATGGTTGATATCCAACAACATTCAAGCAGGTTTTTAATTGACAAAAAATATAGAACAGTCTACATCTACAAGTAGATACAAGCTGGATTTGATCAAGACTTATAGACGGGTAAAAAAGTTGCATGTTTCAGAGACAAGACAACAATCCAATCTTTTTTAGGAAAGGAAACCTGTCTGTTAGCAGCAGTCTCTCTTCGATCGTTCAACTTAATTGGCTGGTTTTGATCAAATATTATCGATGCAACACTTGGTATCACTAAACTACAAGTCCAAAGCATCATAAGCACTAGACAGAAATCACCATGGCCAGAACATAACTTAGCAGAAGGGGTGTATGGTCGTGGACACACGCAAAGAAAGATAACAGAGCAAGAGAGAGCAAAAGAGAGGAGCGGTTGCCTACCAGGTATGCTATGCTGGAGCAGAAAAAGTGTTACTCGAGTGGGAGGCCTTTGTGTGGAAGAAGAATCATTGCATGGTGGCGTGTCTCTGTCTTGCACCTGCGCATGTTAGAAAGTGCACCCATCAGGAAACCAAGCATATACATGACATGCCCAAAGAATAAATACCATGGCAGCAATGAAATTGAACACCAACTGCCAATAGTACTACTGCTGTCGACTTGTTTGGATCATCACAAACCAACTAGTATAGCAGTTGGCACACGAAAGTAGTAGCAGTACATGCACCTTCTAGGTTCATGCAGTTTCTTTTTAGGTTTGCAACAAAAGGAAGAAAGAAAGAAACAACATTCTCAGACGCACTAAGACACGAACTTGACAGCATAATATTCCATGTCAGCCAGCCACTTAACTGGATCAATTCCCAACAAGCAAGACACAACAAAATATTAAAAAAGAAAACACAAAATGATTAGAAGTGGTTTTGAATATAACATTCGCCCTGGCAGAAGACCCTGTCAATAAAAGGCATTTGTGACATCAACTAACTTATGGACTGATTTTGCTCAAGTTTTTTAATAGACTTACAATGTTTAGCTTCCAGAAATTAAATCACAAAGTTTAGCTTACGGAAACAAAATTACACGGTTTTCTATCGGCAATCAGTACAAACTTGATAGTGCTACAAGTGCTAATGATCCAATAGCGTCCCAGCTCCACACATCCTAGTACTGAATTTCCTCACACTTGATAGTTCTATAAGCAAGCAAGCAAGAAAACATGCAAATACAAGTAGTAGTACTGGTTGTTTAATGAATGGGCTACATGATTCTCCTCAAATTAATTGAGAAGGTTTTCTTCTTCTTTTTTCTAGTTAATGACAACCAGTCATCAATCAAGCAAGCAACATCACATTGGTCCAACAGTTAGCATCGTTCAGCATATCTGGGGTGTGAGCAGTCAACACCTACTAATTTTATTTTATTTGTTTGCATCGAGTCAGCACCTACTAGATGGGATGGAAATGCATCTTCTGTATTAGTTGTGGAGCATGCGTGTATTATTAGCAATGAAAGCAAGGGTCGACACTAGTGAAAGAGCAGACACCTACTAATTTCTTGTAGTGAACCATTATTCTCTGACCAAAAACAGGGTGAGAAGCTTCCGCTTATAATCGCTCGTCTTGTGCTCCAGTGAGGTGGCCACGGAGACCGGCCTCTGGGCGACGCCGCTCGAGGGGAGTGCTCCAAAGGGGAGCAGACCTTTCGCTGCAAGACTCATGGATGGTGCCATATTTGCTCATTGGATGAAAAGAATGGAGATGTCATCAGCATGAATCAGAGATAGAACATAACTGTTGTCGTCAGCATCAATTTGAGACAGAACAAATTAATTCTTGTAAAAGCAAAACAGTAATACTAGTAAATACTAGTGCAGTTAACTTGTCGATTAAGAGACTAACGAAACCAGTCACTCTAAGCATACTAGAGCTTCAAACCTCAAGCTAAACAGTGTAATACTAGTGCATACAAAACCTCAAGCTAAACACAATATGCAGTACCTAGGAAGTAATCATCATATTTTCACAAAAAGAACATGCAATACAGACATATATACTCATACAAGAACATCACTGCCTGCAGTTTTATTTAGATGACGTACACTACAATTTTTTTAAGAGAAAATAACTGCACCGAGCAATTTACTTCATGATTATGCAAGCAAGTCGACATGGTATCAAATCAAACACAAGCATAAAAGACCCGTCAATCTGCATCATCAGTACAACTACACTGCAGTAGGACATTTCAGCATTATTTAACCCTTCAAATATTTTTTCAGAGTACATGCCACGAGTCTACACTCTACAGTAAACACAACTATAGTTTTCAGCAAACGAAACACGAATCTGGGATACCTACCGTTCAAAAGGACACATGTCAGATACAAATTGCCAAATACAACAATAAATATGCACAATGCATGTCTTCCACATGGCAGGTCACCAGATCAAGGGGCCCTATCAAAGAGCCAGATACACCCGTTCCTATCTACAACGTGTGCCTTACCCATGGGTCTCAGTCCAACAAATTCTGCATGTCACTATATCTGGGCAGCACTCCAATAATTCATAGCTAGCTAATTTTCCTTGGGTGCAAATGGTAGAGGGCTCACCTCATCAAGGAATGATGGCAAGGCCAAGAGGAGCTCGTAGGGAAATACAGATGCAGAAAACCTCTTGCCATCCTCACGAAGAACCTCGCCCAAAGACGGTGACCTACAGTAGAGCCGTTCAAGTTACTTCCCAACAACTAGGACAAACTGGATCTGGACCATTCATAAGAGGAAACGAAGTGAAAATACCCTGTTGGTACGAAGTCCATAGGCGCACTCAGAAACCCATAGTGGCCCTGAAGGTAGCAGTCCTCCGCCAGGACGACGAAGACCATCGGTGTGAGGTGCAAGATCCGCTCGCTGAGAGGACGCGCTAGCTGGAGAAGCCATGTGGCCAGCGACCGAAGACAGGTAGCCATGGCCACACGCTGCGTAGCACTGACAGAAGGTTCGATCAAGCAGCGCCAAATCAAATCCAGAGAGATGGGTGTCGAATCGGGGAGTTCCTACCTTGAGAGCGGGAGCTCGTCTTGCACTGTCGTCGGCGAGGAAGACGAAGGGGGGAGGGGGAGGTGGCCATCCCGCTCCTCTCTCTCCCTAGCGCAGGAGCTACTACCTTGGAGCGCCTCCTGGTGTTCATAACCAGCGGCCACGCCACCACCTGTATCTACCGCCCGGTGATGCCACCTCTCCCTACCCGAGGCTTCTCTGCTTTGCTCGATCTCAGAGAAAATCGAGGGAGGGACAAACCTACATAACTACTGATTGATGTTGTCCCCTGCGGCAGGAGGGACGAGCGTGGCGGCCCTGCGGTAGAGGGCACCGACTAAGGCCTCCTGGACGGGCAGAGGAAGAGCAGCGGACGTCCTCCGGGAGGCGAGGAGGAACGGGTGGTGGCGCGCGGGCACGCGCGGCGGGGTCAGATCGGGAGGGATGGGATCTAGAGCGCGTGAAGTGGGTGGCGGATCTGAATCGGGAGGAATCGGCAGGGTGGCGGCGGCGATGTGGGAGATGAGGGGAGAGGGAGCGCTAGGGTTCGTGGGGTGAGATGGTGAGGGAGTTTTCTTTTTTCTTTTTTTTGAGACAAAGAGGGGGAGGGGTTGTGAGGGAGAAAGGGCTGCCGTCGGATCCTGGAGCATCCGATGGCGTTTGAGCACGATCCGCGTGACATCTCCATGGACCAAACAGAACCCAGTACACGTTATGACCTTCTAAATTGGTCGTAATTGACTAAAAATAAGGTGTTGAACCATATTTTTTCAAAAAAGGCATTGAATCATATAAACAGTTCTATGATATGAGAAATTCAAAAAGAAACATTCTCATTGTGTCACCAAATGTGACATAGTTTTTAGGAAAACTAACAAACTTGGAATTGGAATAAGACAAATATCATTTAAAAATTGTTATGAGAAATGAGTTTTTAGGGGGGGGGTCCTTTTCTACTTTTTCACATGAAAAATTCAAAGAAATGATCTCATATCGTGCACAATGGTGCATCTTGGAATGGAAAACAATGTTGCCTAAGGAAGTTTTCGTTTTCTTTGCTCGGAAATTTCGTTTTTCATTTTTTGAGTGCCCGAAATGAGTTTTTTTTGTGAAGGACCTACCATATATTTGTTGAAAAATTGGACCAAATCAATTTTCTAAAATACTAGCCCATATTTAATGCACAATTGACCAAATGGTTGGGTGTCAAAAGCCTTGATCCACCTCTGGTGAAAAAGACAAATGATCACCGATTCAGCAAGAAGCGGGTCAAATTTGAACTGTAGCTACCTCATAGTTTAATCTTTATTTTTTCCAAAAATCATTTCTAGGTACATAACTATCTATTTAATCAGAGAAACATCAAAATTTTTCCAAGATTCAACCACTAGCTATGAACGGTCAAGCCCACTGTTTTGACCACATTTTGAAACGGCCATATAAAATTCAAGAAAAATCAAAAAAATGGAAAACATTCGCATTGTGTCATTATATGTGACCAAGTTTCCAGGAAAAATAATAAACTTGTAATACAGAAATTATTTTAAAAAGTGTTCACAGAAATGAGGTATCATGTGTGAAGATTCATGGCTTTCAAGCCAAATGATCAATCTTATGGCCACATTCATGGCATAGTTTGTTCAAATGATCTCATATCATGCACAATGGTGCATCTTGGAATGGCAAACAATGTTGACTAAGGAAGTTTTCGTTTTCTTTGCTCAAAAATTTTGATTTTCCATTTTTTGAGTGCCCGAAATGAGTTTTTTTGTGAAGGACCTACCATATATTTGTTGCAAAATTGGACCAAATCAATAAAATACTAGGACATATTAAATGCACAATTGACCAAATGGTTAGGTGTCAAAAGTTTTTATCCACTTCTGGTGAAAAAGTCAAATTTCTGCCGATCCAGTTGAAAACGGATCAAATTTGAATTGCAGCTGCCTTATAGTTTGCTCTTTATTTTTTTCCAAAAATCATTTCTAGGTACATAAGTATATATTTAATCAGAGAAACACCAAAAAAATTCCAAGATTCAACCACTAGCTAGGAACGGTCATTCCCGCCGTTTTGACCGCATTTTGAAACGGGCATAAAAAATTAAAAACAAATCAGAAAATTGGAAAACCTTCGCATTGTGTCATTATATCTAACCAAGTTATCAGTGAAAATTATAAACTTGTAATACGGTAATTATTTTAAAAAGTGTTCTCAGAAATGAGCTATCATGCATGAAGATTCATGGCTTTCAAGTCAAATGATCAATCTTATGGCCACATTCATGGCATAGTTTGTTCAAATGATATTATATTGTGCACAAGGGTGCATCTTGGAATTCCAAACAATGTTGCCTAAGGGAGTTTTCATTTTCTTTGCACGGAAAATACGTTTTCCATTTTCCGAGTGGCCGAAATGAGTTTTTTTCTTGAAGGACCTACCATATATTTGTTGCAAAATTGGACCTAATCAATTTTATAAAATACTAGGCCATATTTAATGCACAATTGACAAAATGGTTGGGTGTCAAAAGTTTTGAACCACCTCTGGTAAAAAAGACAAATTTCCGCCGATTCAGTAGGAAGTGGGTCAAATTTGAACTGCAGCTGCCTCATAGTTTGCTCTTTATTTTTTCCAAAAATCATTTCTAGATACATAAGTACCTATTTAATCAAAAATACATGGTTTGGTGGCGATACATCGAGGTTTGGACGGTGGCTGAGGGCCCCAACTGTAGAGCGCGTAAGCTTGCATGCCCGTCGCGTGGTCACCGCGTGACTGTGGTGTTACCATGCGTTCTGGGCGGACTAGGAATGTCTAGTGGGTTGGGCACTCCCCAGGTAGGTGCTAGGAAGAAAATTATAACATACGATTCTCATGAGGAGACCGAACTATGCTCAAACATGAATTAGCAGCCAAGTGTTTGATTAGCGGTACGTGAAATGCACATGCCCAATGGGCGTGAGTTTTGGCTGAGGATGATCATATGATAAGAAGAATGTCTTCACAAATTTTTAGGGAAATCAAGAATATATAAATATCACTTCCTTCACAAAGTGCTGCTGTCAACAGAATAGGAAAATGAATATTGTTGAATTATTTTTGAACTAGGCAAGGAAGGTTTTTGACATATGATGAAGATATGATCCAAACAATTTATGAGAATTTTTTGGGAATTTTTGGAATAACAGAAATATACGTTGCTTCACTACCTAGGGCAAAAATAACACATGGACATGACACATAGGCAAAACTGATGAGATGGCGCCTAGTCATCGCAACCCACCACAATTTACAAGGCTATAACCATCTATATTGGTCGTTAACAACTAGAAATAAGGCAGCAGACCAGCGCTGTTTGCTTTAAGTCCAATTCATGTAAGGAAATTACGACCTTTCTGACCAAAATGGTCGCAATGGTTTAGGGTTTGGAACCCCCGAACAGCTTTTGACCAATTGGTCTCAAATGGTCATAGATCTATGACCAATTCTTCCAGGGTCACTGATAGAAGGTCACTAGTTGACATATTTCTTGTAGCGTATGCTTCCACATTCTGACTGATTTGAGTGAGCAGGCACTTCTGAATAATGTGCATGAATGTGGCACGAGCATTCTTGAGGCCAAAGGGCATAGTAACATAGCAAAAACACCCGAACGGGGTGATGAAAGCTGTCTTTATCTCATCGGGTCCATATAGTCGAATCTGATGGTACCCGGAATAGGCGTCCAGGAAGGACAGTCGCTCACATCCCGCAGTTGAGTCGACTATCTGGTCGATGTGGGGCAAAGGAAAATGATCTTTCGGGCAGGCTCGATTGATGTGCTTGAAGTCAATACACGAGTGGTTTATCTTTCTTGGGAACCATAACAACATTGGCGAGCCACTCGGAGTGGTATATTTCGCGGATGAACTCAAAAGCCAGGAGCCGAGCCACCTTCTCGTCAATAGCCTTTCTCTTCTCCGTGGTGGACCAACGAAGATGCTCCTTAACAGGTTTTGCCTTTGGATCAACTCGCAAACGGTGCTCATCCAGTTCCCTAGGTACACCTGGCATGTCAGATGGCTTCCATGCAAAGATGTTCCAGTTCTCACGGAGGAACTGGATGAGCGCTTCTTCCTATTTGCTGTCGAGTGTCATTGAGATATGGGTCGGAGCAGCATTGGGGTCGGTCGGGTGAACATGGACTGGCTTGGTCTCACCGACCGGCTGAAATGAGGACTCCGAGGCAGGCCTCTTAGCACACAGCAAATAACTCGGATCTGTAGTTTTCTGGTACTCTTGAAACTCTACTGCTGCCATCTGCTCATCTGCTATCTTTGCATCATCCTGAAGACAGTCTTCTGCTCTTTGACGGTTACTGGAAACCGTTATCATGCCTATGGGGCCAGGCATCTTAATCTTGAGATATACATAACAGGTCGAGCCATAAAGTTAGCATAGGTAGGTCTGCTTAGAATGGCATGATAGGCACTCTGGAAATCCACAACCTCAAACGTCAACTTTTCCTTGCGGAAATTCTTCTCATTGCCGAAAACCACGTCAAGAGTGATTTGGCAGAGTGAATCGGCTTTCTTTCCTGGGATGACTCCATGGAATCGCATGTTGCTCTCGCTGAGTTTGGACATCGGAATGCCCATTCCTTTGAGGGCCTCAACATCCAGGATATTCAGACCACTGCCACCATCCATCAGAACCTTGGTCAGTCGAGTGCCTCCCACGACTGGGTCGACCAACAATGCTTACCGCCCAGAGGTAGCTATGCGTGGTGGGTGGTCGGACTGGTCAAATGTAATGGGTTTTTTGACCACTTCAAATACTTTGATGTTGCCAGAGCAACCATGTTCACCTTTCTGTTAATGACCTTCAGTCGACTTTTGCTCTTGAGATCGGCAAAAATCACCAAGGTGGCATTGACATTGGGGTAAACACCCTCATCATCCTTATCTTCTTCTTCCTTATGAGACTCTTTGTCCTTTTCACCTATTTTGCTTTCTCGGAAGCTCTAGATTAGGAGTCGACATTGCTGAGTTGTATGCTTGGGGAGAATTAGGTTCCCCTCTTCATCCTTCTTGATGTGAATATGACACGGCAAATCCATCACATCATTTCCTGCTCGGTCCTTCACTTTCTTAGGGATCCAAGACCCTTTGGGCTTCCCCTTGAACTTTCGTTGATTCAACACTGCTGCCTCGGTAAGACCTGCGGCCTCAGCCTTTCGCTTCTGCTTCTGACTGGAATTTCCTCCTCCGGTGTCCTGGGTGACTGTTTTGTGCTTCACCATTAGCGTACTTGGTGGCAATCTCCATTATCTGAGTCAGGAACATATCTTCGGTTCGACCGATCTTCAGATTGAGCTCTCTATAGCGAACGCCTTCCTTAAAGGCACAGACTGCTTGGTGATCTGACACATTCTCCACTGTATGGTGCAGAGTGATCCAACTCTAGATATAATATCTCAAGGTTTCATTCGGTTTCTGCATGCAATGCTGCAGCTCTGGTAGACCAGCATGTCTCTTGCAGGTGCCCTCAAATCTTCTGGTAAACACTCGGGCTAACTCATCCCAACTCAAAATGCTCCCAGGGGCCAACTGATTTAGCCAGGCCCTGGCAGAACCTTCAAGCATAAGAGGGAGGTGCTTCATGGCCACCTCATCGCTGCCGCCACCAATGTGCACAACCACTCGGTAGTCTTCAAGCCAAGTGTCGGGATTCGACTCTCCTGTCAACTTACAGACGCCAGTCGCCAATCTGAATTAATGAGGGATCTCAGCAGCTCAGATGGCTCTTCCGAAACACTTTGGCCCAGAAACGTGGACTCTGCTTCCACTGGGCCTGTCTCTATCCAACCCTTCTCTGTATGCTCTGTTTCTGTTGACCAAGCCCTGCACAAGGATAGACCTTGCGCCGAAGCCGGGCTCTCTGGGGTCGACTGGAAATCTGCGGTCATTTCCATACGGACGCTTGTCATCATATTGTCGGGGCGCGTATGACCCGTCCCTCGGAAGGGGCGAAGGTGCTCGACGGTGGTTGTGGCGGGCGTAATCACGATCATGCTCTGCATGAGCTCTTCCCAGGTGCCGATCTTGGCGGTGATCACGATCTCCACGCCACAAAGGCGACCTAGGATTGTGTGCCGACTGAACAGTGTCTGCCCTTACTGATCTGCTATGAATTCTGTTTCGCAACTGGGACACAGTGGAGTTCTAATCTCCTGCTGCTCGGAGCAGCGCCCTGATCTATTCCAAGCCTCTTCCGGCCTCTGTCAGAGTAAATGAACACGGGTAGCCTAGCCGGCTCCCCCTGGCTCTTCAAAAAATAGCAGGCTGATCGAGCCTTCAAGCACCCAAGACACGGGGCTGCCTTCCCCCGGCCGGCTATCCCACGAGCCGACTACCGGAAGGCGGCCTGGCCCTAAAACCCTCATAAAGAAAGCCGCGAGAGGGCCGACTCCAAGAAACCGGCCACGAGATGACCGAATCCAAGAAGCCGGCCCCCAATAGGCGGCCAAGATCGTGCCCTCAAAGTCTGCACCCACATAACGGAGATGGGACGGGGCGTAGCAACAGTGAAGCCTGCCACCCCCGAATCCCAGAGCAAGCATGGCCACAGTACACCGTACGGGGCAGCCACGACCCGTTCGGTGGGGCACTGTTGCCATACTGACCATGACACCACCCACGACAGGCTGTCAGTACGACCCGCAGACGGCGGGCCCCATCGGTCAGAGAGACACCCGAAGGCGGCCACGCTTCCCTAGTCGGCCAGGGGCGTAGCCTGCTCTCACCAACCGGCTCGCTCCCTCCCTCGAAGTATGTGTACCATTAAGGAGACAAGATGAGGTAAGGCTACAGTGAGAACCCGCCAGGTGGCGGCATTGTAGCCATGCTTATCTCGACAAAGTCCTCGTCATCAAGGGTGAGGCAACAGTAACCAGCCCCCGACAAGACACCCAAGTGGTGGGGCCATCCTGTCGGCCCAGAGGCCGGCAGTCGGCGGGCCCCAGTGGGCGGCGGAGAAGCCGACGAGCATAGACACTGACGACTAGGGCCCACGCCTAGCCGGATTACCATTGTACCCCTGGGGGTAGGCCTATATAAACCCCCCAGGGCACCCATGCAAAGGGTTGGACTCTGATAATTTTAGACACAACTTTGAGAGGACAAGAGAGCTAGCCTTGCCCTTTCTTCCTCCTCTCGCCAAACAGCTCAAGGAGCCTCTTGTAGCCACTTGTTGATATAGTGATCATGCGAAGACCCCGCAGAGCAGGACTAGGGGTGTTATCTCCACGGAGAGCCCCGAAGCTGGGTAAGATTCGCTGGTGTGCATGTCTTCGCCTTATCCCGCTTCCAGGCACCAGTGATGTCTTATTGGCTCCCACAATGATAAGCCACCCGTTGGCATATGTCGCACCTACCACCCGACAACCTCTGAACGGGACGGCTGAATGGACTCTGCGATACATGCATCAACTGCAAGTTTCTGAATCGGTGTGCGGAATACCTGAGTTTCTGGTGGAAACAATTGCCGTGGACGCCGGCTAGTCTCGGGGATCAGTTGACGGACACGCTCATTGAGAGAATGTTGGAGATTCTCCAAATGAGTGTGCTCAACCAGCGTGGCCAGGCGCACTGCCTCCAAGGCCCGAGCCTCGGTGGTTTCCCCTATGATGGGGGTCTGGAGAGCCTCCATGTTGCGGCGGTGCAGCTCCTCCCTCTGCTGCGAGCTGAGAGGTTGGGGTTGATACTCCTCATGGCCGAATGATGGGCCATCGCCGTCACCATCGCCGCCGCTGCAACGAAAAATCGGTGGGCCACGATGGGAGTCGACCATGAGGACTTCCACCACGGGGTCACAACTCCCGCTCTTGGAAAAGGTGTCTGCGAAGTCAGTCGATGGGTCGACTGAACCGCAGTGAAATACGTCAAGCTCGATCGCCGTGACTTGGGGGCTGAACGCATGTTGAGCCACCGCGTGCTTCACCCAGCGCTAGAGCCGCGAACGACCAAATTGCTTGCGGTGGCGTCCAGCAGAGTGAGACGATGACCCGAGGACCGACTGATATGGGGTCGATGGCTGCCGAAGGAGGACACCGTAGGCACTTGTGTGGAAGTCCGATGAACCATAGATCAGGAGGGCCTCGACGTCGAGGGGGGATTCCTGGAGCCAGGCGGAGTTGTTGGCGACGAAAGTGAGCGCGCCAAGTCGGAACTCATGGCCCATGATCAAACCGCCGCCAGAAACCATGCTGATGAAGATCGAAGAAAATGCAACCTCGCCGGAAGTCGTTAAGACGCCTTGCCCCATGGTGGTACTAAGTCTGACAGTAAGTGTAGGGGGTATGTATGAGGAGGCAAGGTCCTAGCTATAGTGAGATTGTACGCAAGAGTTTACGAGTTCAGGCCCGTCTCGGAGGAGGTAAAAGCCCTACGTCTCGGTACCCTGAGGCGGTCGACTGGAATATGAGAGTGTGTATTACAGGGAGTGTGAGCCCTTGTCCCAGAGGAGGGGGGTGCCTTATATAGAGTGCGCCAGGACCCCAGCCCACCTCCGTTACAGGGGTTCAATGTACATAAAGATAGGGCGTTACTGATAACGCCAGCTATAAAGTGCTATTAATGATCTTTAAGACTACGGACTGAACGCCTGACCGTTGCTGTCCTAAGTGACTCCTGGTCTTCAGTGGGTCGAGTGGTTTCTTGTATGGTCGAGTGATATCAGGAGGGAGGGGTACCCGAGTGATATGACTGGTCAGGTGGAGTGCACTCGGCGCCTTCAATTGGTACTCCCTATTATCTCTTGGGTGTTGGAAATATGCCCTAGAGGCAATAATAAAATGATTATTACTATATTTCCTTGTTCATGATAATTGCCTATTGTTCATGCTATAATTGTATTAACCAAAAACCGTAATACATGTGTGAATACATAGACCACAACATGTCCCTAGTGAGCCTCTAGTTGACTAGCTCATTGATCAATAGATGGTTATGGTTTCCTGACCATGGACATTGGATGTGATTGATAACGGGATCACATCATTAGGAGAATGATGTGATGGACAAGACCCAATCCTAAGCATAGCACAAGATCATGTAGTTCGTTTGTTAAGAGCTCTTCTAATGTCAAGTATCATTTCCTTAGACCATGAGATTGTGCAACTCCCGGATACCGTAGGAATGCTTTTGGTATACCAAATGTCACAACGTAACTGGGTGGCTATAAAGGTGCACTACAAGTATCTCCGAAAGTGTCTGTTGGGTTGGCACAAATCGAGACTGGGATTTGTCGCTCCGTATGATGGAGAGGTATCTCTGGGCCCACTCGGTAATGCAACATCATAATAAGCTCAATATGACTAATGAGTTAGCCACGGGATCATGAATTACGGAACGATTAAAGAGACTTGCCGGTAACGAGATTGAAGGAGGTATTGGGATACCGACGACCAAATCTCGGGCAAGTAACATACCGATGGATAAATGGAATTGTATACGGGATTGATTGAATCCCCGACATCGTGGTTCATCTGATGAGATCATCGTTGAACATGTGGGAGCCAACATGGGTATCCAAATCCCGCTGTTGGTTATTGGCCGGAGAACGTCTTGGTCATGTCTGGATGGTTCCCGAACCCGTAGGGTCTATACACTTAAGGTTCAGTGATGCTAGAGTTGTTATGGGAAATTGTATGTGGTTACCAAAGGTTGTTCGGAGTCCTTGATGAGATCCCGGACATCACGAGGAGTTCCAGAATGGCCCAGAGGTGAAGATTTATATATGGGAAGTCCAGTTTCAGTCACCGGAATGGTTTCGGGGGTTATCGATATTGTACTTGCCCCGGGGGACTTAATGGGCTGAATATGGGAGGTAACCAGCCCCCTTGTGGGCTGGTGCGCCCCCCCAAGGGCCCATGGCTATAGGATCGGAAGTATGTCTAGAAGGGGGGGGGGTGATTAGACTACTTGACCAAATAAAAACTTATCATTTTCCCAATTTTAGTTCTTGGCAGATTTTAGCTAACTTCGCACAAGTCAATCAATCTTAACACAATTCAAGCAAGCATGCAAAGAGTATATGAGCAGCGGAAAGTAAAGCATGCAACTTGCAAGAATATAAAGGGAAGGGTTTGGAGAATTCAAACGCAATTGGAGACACGGATGTTTTTGTCGTGGTTCCGATAGATGGTGCTATCGTACATCCACGTTGATGGAGACTTCCACCCACGAAGGGTAACGGCTGCGCGAGTCCATGGAGGGCTCCACCCAAGAAGGGTCCACGAAGAAGTATCCTTGTCTATCCCACCATGGACGTCGCCCATGAAGGACTTGCCTCACTAGCGGTAGATCTTCACAAAGTAGGCGATCTCCTTGCCCTTATAAACTCCTTGGTTCAATTCCACAATCTTGTCGGAGGCTCCCAAATGACACCTAGCCAATCTAGGAGACACCACTCTCCAAGAAGTAACAAATGGTGTGTTGATGATTGATACGTCCATTTTGCATCATGATTTTATATCAATATTTATTGCATTATGGGCTGTTATTACACATTATATCTCAATACTTATGGCTATTCTCTCTTATTTTACAAGGTTTGCCATGAAGAGGGGGAATGCCGACAGCGGGAATTCTGGCTGGAAAACGAGCAAACGTTGAAACCTATTCTGCACAACTCCAAAAGTCCTGAAACTCCATGAAACAACCTTTTGGATTTAACAAGAATTTATGAGCAAAAGAAACAGGCCAGGGGGCCCACACCCTGTCCAGGAGACAGGGGGGCGTGCCCCCCTATAGGGCACGACCCCCTATCTCCAGGGCCCCCTGGTGGGCCTCCGGCATCCATCTTCTGCTATATCATCACTCTTACCCTAGAAAAAATCGTGGGCAAGCTTACGGGATGAAACTTTGCCGCCACGAGGCGGAACCTTGGCGGAATCAATCTAGGGCTCTGGCGGAGCTGTTCTGCCAGGGACACTTCCCTCCGAGAGGGGGAAATCATCACCACCGTCATCACCAACGATCCTCTCATCGGGAGGGGGTCAATCCCCATCAACATCTTCACCAGCACCATCTCCTCTCAAAACCCTAGTTCATCTCTTGTATCCAATCTTGTATCAAAACCACAAACTGGTACTTGTGGGTTGCTAGTAGTGTTCATTACTCCTTGTAGTTGATGCTATTTGGTTTACTTGGTGGAAGATCATATGTTCAGATCCTTTATGCATATTATTATCCCTCTGATTATGAACATGAATATGCTTTGTGAGTAGTTACGTTTGTTCCTGAGGACATGGGTGAAGTCTTGCTATTAATAGTCATGTGAATTTGGTATTCGTTCGATATTTTGATGAGATGTATGTTGTCTTTCCTCTAGTGGTGTTATGTGAACGTCAACTACATGACATTTCACCATTATTTGGGTCCATACGAAGGCATAGGGAAGTAATAAGTAGATGATGGGTTGCTAGAGTGACAGAAGCTTAAACCCTAGTTTATGCGTTGCTTCGTTAGGGGTTGATATGGACCCATATGTTTAATGCTGTGGTTAGGTTTACCTTAATACTCCTGTCGGTGTCAAAACCGGCGGATCTCGGGTAGGGGGTCCCGAACTGTGCGTCTAGGCGGATGGTAACAGGAGACGAGGGACACGATGTTTTTACCCAGGTTAGGGCCCTCTTGATGGAGGTAATACCCTACGTCCTGCTTGATTAATATTGATGATGTGGGTTACAAGAGTAGATCTACCACGAGATCAAGGAGGCTAAACCCTAGAAGCTAGCCTATGGTATGATTGTTGTTCGTCCTATGGACTAAAGCCATCCGATTTATATAGACACCGGAGAGGGCTAGGGTTACACAGAGTCGGTTACAATGGTAGGAGATCTACATATCCGTATCGCCAAGCTTGCCTTCCACGCCAAGGAAAGTCCCATCCGGACACGGGACGAAGTCTTCAATCTTGTATCTTCATAGTCTTGGAGTCCGGCCGATGATGATAGTTCGGCTATCCGGACACCCCCTAGTCCGGGATTCCCTCAGTAGCCCCTGAACCAGGCTTCAATAACGATGAATCCGGCACGTATGTTGTCTTCGGCGTTTGCAAGGCGGGTTCTTCTTCATGCGCCATGTGTTTGCCGGATAGTGTCCGGTTGCTTCATAAATGCTGCGCTCCTTGGCTTCCGCGTCCAATAATGGTCTTCTTCCACGCGTCGCACGAATGCGAAAAGCCAGGGTATTTTTATGTTTTACCCCCTAGCTGCGCAAATAAGCTGCCTATAAGAGAGGCGAGGATCCAGATCCAAATCACATCATCCTCCTTCCACAAGCACTCATTGAGGCGCATATGACACCAAACCCATTCCAACATGGACAGTCGATGCGGCTCCTCTTCTCGCGCTCCCAGCCCTAAGCCAGGAGATTGGAGGAGATGCTCAGTCCCGCACAGCGAGTTAGTGACGCTCCAAGCAGAGGGATATCTTCCCCCGACCTTCATGGTTCCGGTTCAAGCCGGACTGGCCACCTACAAAGGTGGGAAGCAGGCGGAGAGCGCCCCGAATCCCTCCAAAGGAGAGCGGTTGTGCTTCGTCTCCTACTTAATAAGGGGACTCGGATTTCCTATACATACGTTTCTCCGGGGGCTCCTGGAGCTCTACGGACTCCAGCTTCATCACCTTACGCCTGCCTCGATTTTGCACATCGCGGGCTTCGTAGCTCTGTGTGAGCTGTTCTTGGGCATTGAGCCCCATTTTACGCTGTGGAAGAGGCTGTTTTGCCTCGTACCCCGCTCTCACGAGGGGTCGATATATCAAGTGGGCGGAGCCGAAATATGGCACATCGCTGGGACCGGATACCTGTCCGGGACCCCGAAGAAGACGTCCGAAGATTGGCCTTCGGAGTGGTTTTATATGGAGGACGCTCCACTACCGGATCCAGTCCGGATTGGCCTTCCGGAGTTCAGCAACGCTCCCTTGAAGAAACGCCTAAGTTGGCACCCACGGAGCCCTCGACGAGAAGATGATAGTAGCGTCCATTACTTGATGGGCCGGATACGGCTGCTAGCCCATTCCGGATTAACCATGATCGGAGTCATGGCCATATGCATTATGCGTGGGGTGCAGCCGCTCCAATATAGGGGCCACCCCATGTGGGACTTCAACGGAGATGATGACGCCACCCGACACGGCCGCAAGGGACCTGGCTCGGCCGACGATCTGGTGAAGATCCTGTCCGGCTTGTACAAGGGGGAGAAGGAGGACTTCCTCCGCACGAATCCTCTGAACGGATTTTCCATGAACAACCCTCAGAGCTGGGTAAGCGGTCGCATGCATATCTGAACCGTGCCTTTAAAGGCAATTGTCTTATTGTATGATTTTGACACAGGAACTGCGTCGGGATGTGGAGGGCATAAAAAGCCCAGCCCCACAACCCGAAGACCCAGAAAGGTCCCTTGATCCGGCCTCCGAAGAGGATCCAGACTTAGCGGTGTAACTGATTGACGGGGTGTACCACCAGCTCAGCATAGATAATGCTTTAGTCGCCATTATGGCTGACTACCCCGGTTTGTGTCCGGCTTCCCCGGTGAGTACGACCGAAGTCCTGGCGCCTTTACTTCTTTAATGCTTAGTTCTGACCACCATGCACCAATGGTGTTCGACAGGAAGCGCCTTTACGGCAGGAAGTCGAGCCCGCGGCGACCGGCCAACAAGGGTCAGTCCGGCCCAGCAGGCGGAAGAGGAGTGCGACGCGAACTGAAACGTCGCTGCAACGGTACGGAGCACCGCTATTTTTTAAGGGAAGGATTCCCAGGAGGTATATTAATGCTCATAAATTTTCCAGAAAGAGCGCTCGCCGGACAGTGTCCGGAGGGGTTGCCAATCAAGCCTCCGCCAGCCATGCTCCAACGCATGGCCCGGAAGGGGAGGCGAATACAAGGCATGAGTCAGACGCTCCTCCGACGGAGGATGCCGACTGGCTGTCCGCCACCCGGTCTGAGGTGGAGAGCGCCATGAATCACATGCGTCGCCGGACAGTTCTTCGTGACGCGTGTTTCTCCCCGGAGGCGTTAAATGCCTTCGATGCGGGGAACGCGCACCTCCGTGCTGCTCAAGATGGGTTAACCAGAGCCACGGAGCAGTATGTGAAAGACATACATGTAAGTAATTTTAATAGTTATATATGCCAGTAGCCCCCGAGACTTAAAATGGTTAAAATAACTGATTTAAGGATCAATTTTTATGCAGGATCTTACGGAGAAGAATACCCATCTGTCCCAGGAGCTCCAAGAGTGCAAGGCCCAACTTGAGGCCGCACTGGCCGCCACAGGGGGATCCACAGAGACCCCCGCTGGTAAGACGTACTTTGAAAAGATAATTAATTAACAAAGTGCGGTGTGAATCTGACAATAATATTACAGAGGGCGCCGGACTAGATCCGGACAAGTAACAGCTACTGCGTTAGCTAAAGGCTGGCGAGAGGGTGCTTATGAAGGTGCAGCAGGAGAGAAACAAGCTCCAAGATGCCCACACCCAGCTAGGAGAAGAGCTGAAAGGTGTTCGGGCCCAGCTGTCTGGCTCCTTGAAGGAGAATCAGCGACTTCGTCACGACATTTATAGTAAGTGCTTGAGCAAATTCCTTTGAAAAGAAGAATTCGGCGAGGAAGTCGTTTGATAGAAATATGTCTTTAGGTGTGCTCACAGGTCGCCCTGCGGAGGAAATGCCTGGGTTAACAGGTGACCAACTTCTCGAGCTGGCGCATTGTTCGAACGTGTTCGGCAGGCATTGAGTGCCGTTGTTCAGGCTTTATGGCCATCCGTCTCCCTACCCGAGGTCCTTGGTGAGCTTGCTGAGAAGCTCCAGGGAGCACGGCGACGCCTCCGTTTGTGGAAGATATCGGCCTGCCGTCAGGGCGCCAGGGAGGCCTGGGCCATGGTGAAGACGCGCTACCCGAAGGATGACCCAAACCACATGGCCGAGGTCGGACCTGCGGGGCCTGATGGGAAGGAGATCCCTGTGAGCTTGATGTATGGCCAAGTAGAACTGGCCGCAAAATATTCCCAACAGGACTGTAAATTAGACAGCCTGTTAGATGGGATTGAGGAGGAGTACAATCAGTCGGTTTGACGATGTAATTTGAAATGACATGTAAGATGCCTTCTAGCCGGATTGTAGATCGTTTGTCTTTGCGGACCGTTTCGCTTCAACCTCAGGACCCAACAGTCCGGAGTGTGTCCGAATACCCCTACGGTTATAAAAGAACCGGGGCATGCATGGAGACAAGGCGTCGGGGTCATAATTTCTTTATCAGACAAGTGCCCAACTAGTTATGTTATATTACATGGTTAGTAAGAAACATCTTCCAGGGAGAATAGTTCTGTTAAGGGTTCCTTTCCCTGGGAGGCATGCCCTAAGGTGCAATGCCGGACTGCGAAAATAGCAGAAAAAGCATCTAGGGGCTTATAAATAAGTAAGTAATAAATCATCTTTCAAGTCACCGACCGAATATTCTCTTAAGAACACTAGCTTTCGGCTTCACCCAGTGTGAGGTACACATCCGGCTGACCCGGCAGTAACAATCGCAGAGGTGCTCCCTTTAACTCCTAGCCAAACAATCGGGAATGTAGGGGTAAGCACAGGAGCCAGGCAACCCAGCTTGGCCAAAACTTAAGTCATATCGATGCATATAATGGTGAATAAAAGGTACATGCAGAAGTATGACACATGTATTGGGCGTGAAGCCCATATTAATAAGCTTCTGGTAAAGAAGCCCCCAGGTATAATGAGTGCTAGGAGTACAACAAGTGTGTGCGAACAAAGCGCAAATCAGCCTATAAAAGGTATTGAAAAAAAAGGTGGGAAGAAGGAGGGGGACAAGAGATAGTAAAAAATATAAAAAGGTGGACGGGGGAGTGAGACGAACTCTGAGTCCGGTGTTTAGGCGTAGAATCTTCGGAGACGGGCTGCGTTCCATGGGTTCGGCTCGAGTCGGTTGTCAGATGCTTTACGTAGACGGTATGCTCTGCCGGTCAGGACTTGGTCGATGATGAAGGGACCTTCCCACTTGGGCTTAAGTTTGTCCTTTTTCTTGTCCGGCAGGCGTAGAACGAGTTCGCCGACATTGTAAGTTTTGGCCCGTACTTCTCTGCTTTGATATCTTCGAGCCTGCTGCTGATAGAATGCGGAACGAGCCTTTGCCACGTCCCGCTCCTCCTCTAAGGCGTCCAAGCTGTCCTGCCGATCCAACTCGGCTTCTCTTTCTTCGTACATGCGCACACGAGGTGAGTCATGAATTATATCGCAAGGCAGAACTGCCTCTGTGCCATACACCATGAAAAATGGTGTGAATCTAGTAGTTCGGTTTGGCGTGGTCCGCAGCCCCCAGAGTACGGAGTCGAGCTCCTCTACCTAGTGCGTGTTAGATTCCTTGAGGGACCGCACTAGTCTGGGTTTGACGCCGCTCATGATTAGACCATTTGCTCGCTCGACTTGACCGTTAGTTTGGGGGTGATAGACTGAAGCGTAATCGAGCTTGATGCCCATGTTTTTGCACCAGAGTTTAACCTCGTCGGCAGTGAAGTTTGTGCCGTTATCAGTGATGATGTTGTGGGGGACGCCAAAACGGTGTACTACCCCGGATAGGAAGTCTATCACCGGTCCGGATTCTGCCGTTTTAACCGGCTTGGCCTCAATCCATTTGGTGAATTTGTCCACCATGACCAATAAGTATTTGTGCTTGTGGGTTCCCCCTTTAAGTGGTCCAACCATGTCAAGCCCCCAGACCGCAAACGGCCAGGTAATGGGTATAGTTTTGAGGGCGGTGGGTGGCATGTGGCTCTGATTAGCAAAGAGCTGGCAACCGACGCATCGTTGGACTAAGTCCTGAGCATCTGCCCGGGCTGTCGGCCAATAAAATCCTGTACGGAAGGCCTTGCCTACAAGTGCCCGGGCTGCAGCGTGGTGCCCGCCGAGTCCGGCGTGAATTTCAGCCAGGAGATTCCGCCCCTCCTCTTCGGAGATACACCTTTGAAGGACTCCGGTTGTACTTTTCTTATAAGTTCTCCCTCATGGACCTTGTAGGCTTTAGATCGCCGAACTATGCAGCGGGCCTCATTTTTGCCTTCGGGAAGTTCCTGCCGAATTAAGTAGGCTAGGAATGGTTCTGTCCACGGGGCAATTACTGCCATTATTTCGTGAGCTGAAGGTGTTATTTCGTTGGCTGAGCCGCCGATTGTGTCAGAATGGTCTGAGTTCGGTGATGCAGCTGGCTCCGGATTGTTATTTCCGGACTCCTCTTCCCATAACACGGATGGCTTGAAGAGCCGTTCCAGGAAGATGTTTGGAGGGACGGCGCCTCGTTTCGCGCCGATGCGTGCTAACACGTCTGCTGCCTGGTTATTATCCCGGGCTACATGGTGGAATTCGAGTCCTTCGAACCGAGCTGACATTTTTAGGACGGCGTTGCAGTAAGCTGCCATTTTTGGATCTTTGGCATCAAAGTCTCCATTTACTTGGGATATTGCGAGGTTTGAATCCCCGCGCACCTCTAGGCGTTGAATGCCCATGGAGATTGCCATCCGGAGGCCATGTAGAAGGGCCTCGTATTCGGCTGCGTTATTGGAGTCCATGTACATTATTTGAAGTACGTATTGGACTGTGTCTCTAGTTGGGGACGTCAGGACGACGCCAGCCCCCAAGCCAGCCAACATTTTGGATCTGTCGAAATGCATGATCCAATTGGAGTATGCGCCGTACTCTTTAGGGAGTTCGGCTTCGGTCCATTCGGCGACGAAGTTGGCCAGAACCTACGACTTTATAGCTCGCCGTGGTTTATAGGTTATGTCAAATAGTAAGAGCTCAATAGCCCATTTTGCAATCCTGCCCATTGCGTCGCGATTGTTTATAATATCGTTGAGAGGTACTTCGGAGGCCACCGCTATGGAACACTCTTGAAAGTAGTGTCGCAACTTCCGGGATGCCATGAACACCGCATATGCTATCTTTTGATAATGTGGGTACCGGGACTTGCATGGAGTTAGAACAGTGGATACGTAGTACACTGGTTTTTGAAGAGGGAATCTGTGCCCTTCTGTCTCTCGCTCGACGACGAGTACCGGGACCAGGAGGAATCTGGCCCAGTAATGATGTACTGTTTCATCGGGCTCTTGCCGTATTCGAGATAGATCGCTTATGTTTGGGTGGGCGGGTGGAATCAAGTTCGGAACCCCTCCCGATCTGAGGCTCAAAGGCCAAGAAGTTTCCGGATTTGGAAGCTTGACTTGCTGGATGCTTCCAACGAATCTAGTCCGATGGCTGACTCTAAGTTCAGTATTTGATTAGCATCCATCCCTTCGCGGGAATCCGGCTTGGAGGGATCGGGAATCCGAACATAGTTGGTTTTCAACGTAGAAGAAGGGTTGCCGCATTGTTCCTCTACCACGACAACGTGGTGGGTGGCCTGAGGAGAGTTAATCTCTCTCAGATCGGGTTTAAGCCCAATCTGATCGTAGTCTGTGGCGACTCCCAGGGCGGCGATGCGATCCAAGAGCTCGTTTACAGAGGAGAGCTCAATCGGATCTAACTGCTCGGCGAATTCTGGGCTGACGTGAAGATCACTTTTGATGACCTGAGAGGTCATCATCGGAGCGGTGGCCGAACAGGCGGTCATAAGAAAACCACCTAGCCGGAGAGTTTGGCCGGCGGCCAAAGCTCTCTTGACGACGGTGCCGTCTTTAAAGACGGGAGAAGGCATCCTTCCTGATCGCAACGGCACAGAGGAACTCTCAATGAAAGCACCAATGTCGGTGTCAAAACTGGCGGATCTCGGGTAGGGGGTCCCGAACTGTGCGTCTAGGCGGATGGTAACAGGAGACGAGGGACACGATGTTTTTACCCAGGTTCGGGCCCTCTTGATGGAGGTAATACCCTACGTCCTGCTTGATTAATATTGATGATGTGGGTTACAAGAATAGATCTACCACGAGATCAAGGAGGCTAAACCCTAGAAGCTAGCCTATGGTATGATTGTTGTTCGTCCTATGGACTAAAGCCATCCGGTTTATATAGACACCGGAGAGGGATAGGGTTACACAGAGTCGGTTACAATGGTAGGAGATCTACATATCCGTATCGCCAAGCTTGCCTTCCACGCAAAGGAAAGTCCCATCCGGACACGGGACGAAGTCTTCAATCTTGTATCTTCATAGTCTTGGAGTCCGGCCGATGATGATAGTTCGGCTATCCGGACACCCCCTAGTCCGGGACTCCCTCAACTCCTTTTTGTAGTTATGGATGCTTGCAATAGGGGTTGATCATAAGTGGGATGCTTGTCCAAGTTAGGGCAGTACCCAAGTGCCGGTCCACCCACATATCAAATTACCAAAGTACCGAATGCGAATCTTATGAACGTGATGAAAACTAGCTTGACGATAATTCCCAATGTGTCCTCGGGAGCTCCTTCCTCATTATTAGAATTTGTACAGGCTTATCCTTTGCTACATAAAGGATTGGGCCACCTTGCTGCACTTTAATCACTTTATTTACTTTTTGCTCATTACTATTTATCTTATCACAAAACTATCTATCACCTACTATTTCAGTGCTTGCAGAGAAAACCTTACCGAAAACTGCTTATCATTTCCTTCTACTCCTCGTTGGGTTTGACACTCTTACTTATCGAAAGGACTACGATAGATCCCCTACACTTGTGTAACGCTAGTGATTATGTTGTAGGTGCTGTTTTAGGGCAAAGAGTCGATAAGAAATTGAATGTTATCCAGTATGCTAGTAAGTCTCTTGATATTGCCCAGAGAAATTATGCTACTACTGAAAAAGAGTTCTTAGCAGTTGTGTTTGCATGTGATAAGTTTAGACCTTATATTGTTGATTCCAAAGTTACTATTCACACTGATCATGCTGCTATTAAATATCTTATGGAAAAGAAATATGCTAAGCCTAGACTCATTAGATGGGTTCTCTTGCTCCAAGAATTTGACTTGCATATTATTGATAGAAAGGGAGCTGAGAACCCCGTTGCAGACAACTTGTCTAGGTTAGAGAATGTTCTTGATGACCCACTTCCTATTAATGATAGCTTTCCTAATGAACAATTAGCTGTTGTGAATGCTTCTCATATTGCTCCTTGGTATGCTGATTATGCTAATTGCATTGTTGCTAAATATATATCGCCTAGTTTCACATACCAGCAAAAGAAAAAGTTCTTTTATGATTTAAGACATTACTTCTGGGATGATCCACACCTTTATAAAGAAGGAGTAGATGGTATTATTAGACGTTGTGTGCCTGAGCATGAACAGGAACAAATCCTACGCAAGTGTCACTCTGAATCTTATGGAGGACACCACGCTGGAGATAGAACTGCACACAAGGTACTACAATATGGTTTTTATTGGCCTACTCTCTTCAAAGATGCTTGTAAGTTTGTCTTATCCTATGATGAATGTCAAAGAATAGGCAACATCAGTAGACGTCAAGAAATGCCTATGAATTATTCTCTTGTTATTGAACCATTTGATGTTTGGGGCTTTGATTATATGGGACCTTTTCCTGCCTCCAATGGTTATACACATATTTTAGTTTTTTTTGATAGAAAGACTGTAAGGGAACCCCCTACAGTATTATTGCTGCAACAAACCCAAATTGCAAGTACCATGCCTTGAACCTGGGTGGGTGGGAAGGCATCAACCCCTTCCCACCACTAGGCTATGCCTTAGTCTGCTATACACATATTTTAGTTGCTGTTGATTACGTTACTAAGTGGGTAGAAGCTATTCCAAC
This sequence comes from Triticum aestivum, assembly GCF_018294505.1. Lineage (NCBI taxonomy): Eukaryota > Viridiplantae > Streptophyta > Magnoliopsida > Poales > Poaceae > Triticum > Triticum aestivum. Next base: position 155,765,524 of record NC_057810.1, read on the forward strand.
TAGTAGTGCTGATCATAACACTTCTATTAAAATGCTTAAAGAAGTTATTTTTCCGAGGTTTGGAGTCCCTAGATATCTTATGACTGATGGTGGTTCACACTTTATTCATGGTGCTTTCCGTAAGATGCTTGCTAAGTATGATGTCAATCATAGAATCGCATCTCCTTATCACCCGCAGTCCAGTGGTCAAGTAGAGTTGAGCAATAGAGAGCTCAAATTGTGAATAGATCTAGAAAGAATTGGTCCAAAAAACTAGATGATGCATTATGGGCCTATAGAACTGCATACAAAAATCCTATGGGTATGTCTCCATATAAGATGGTTTATGGAAAAGCATGTCATTTACCTCTTGAACTTGAACATAAAGCATATTGGGCTATTAAAGAGCTCAATTATGACTTCAAACTTGCCGGTGAGAAGAGGTTGTTTGATATTAGCTCACTTGATGAATGGAGAACCCAAGCATATGAGAATGCCAAGCGTTTCAAAGAAAATGTCAAACGCTGGCATGACAAGAGGATACAAAAGCGTGAGTTTAACGTAGGAGATTATGTGTTATTATTCAACTCTCGTTTAAGATTTTTTGTAGGAAAACTTCTCTCAAAATGGGAAGGTCCCTACGTTATCGAGGAGGTCTATCATTCTGGTGCTATAAAAATCAACAATTTCGAAGGAACAAATTCGAGGGTGGTTAACGGTCAAAGAATTAAGCACTATATTTCAGGTAATCCTATCAATGTTGAAACTAATATTATTGAAACCATAACCCCCAAGGAATACATAAGAAACACTTTCCAAAACGTTCCAGACTCCGAAAAGGCATAGGTACGTGGTACGGTAAGTAAACCGACTCCAAAACAACTCTAATGGCAATTTTTATCAGTTTTGGATTATTTAAGAATTTTAGGAAGAAAGAAGTAGTTCGAAAGGGACACGAGGCTCCCACGAGAGAGGAGGTCGTGCCCCCCCCGTAGGGCGCGCCCCCTGTCTCGTGGGCACCTCGTGTGCCTCCCGGACTCCGTTTTCTTGTATGTTACATATTTTGGTCGGTAAAAATTCATTATATATACTCCTGAAGGTTTTGACCACCGTATCACGCAAATATCCTCTGTTTTCGTTTCGAGCTATTTCTGTTGCAGATTTAGAGCACCATGACTTCTCCCTCCTCCAACAATGAAGACAAGGATGCTTGGCTATTGAAGATAGAGTTGAAAAGAGAGGAACCAGAAGAGATCAACAAGGATGAAGGGATCAAGAAGGCCATGGAGGTTCAAGCCCGGTGGTCAAAGAAGAAGACATCCCTCAACCTTTACCTAACCTTTTCACTCCAACATAGATTGAAGCTTTCAAGATGATTGAGTTAGCCCGCATACAGAACAAGTATCTCACACAGGAGAATATTTTGTTGAAGGATCATATTGCTGGGCTCAAGGGCATTATCCGCAAGTTGGAGGAGCTTTTACGCTTGATGTGCGATTATCCACCGTCATCATCACCACCTCCATCACCTCCGAAGAAATAATCACATGGGTATGGGCACTCCCCTTGGCAACTGCCAAGCTTGGAGGAGGTGCCCCGGTATCGTATCACCATCACACTCATATCTTTACCACTTTATTTAGTTCGATCCTTTTAGTAGTATCTTGTTCTAGTAGATTGAAGTTTTGATATCAAGTAGTTTTGAGCTTTGCATTATGATCTCTTTTTGTAAGCGAGTCCATGTGCTATCTATAATAAAGATTAGTGTTGAGTCAAGGGCTTTGCTATGTTGCTATGATCTTGAGAAAGTAGAAAGAACAAAAGAGTTCATATTGATCTTATGGATACTGATAACTTCACACATAGAAAGTATGAGGCATAAAAAATGTTGAGAGTTGATGAATGTAGCCTTGGTCATCGTTGCAATTAATAGGAAGTGATAAGGAAAGAGGGGTTCACATATAAATATATTATCTTGGACATCTTTTATGATTGTGAAGCACTCATTAAGTATGACATGCTAAAAGAGTTGACGTTGGACAAGGAAGACAACGTAATGGTCTATGTTTTCCGACATCTCAGTTAAAGTATATTGTCATTGACCTTCCAAACATGTTGAGCTTGCCTTTCCCCCTCATGCTAGCCAAAATTCCTAGCACTAAGTAGAGATACTACTTGTGCTTCCAAATATCCTTAAACCCAGTTTTTGCCATAAGAGTCCACCATATCTACCTATGGATTGAGTAAGATCCTTCAAGTAAGTTGTCATCGGTGCAAGCAATAAAAATTGCTCTCTAAATATGTATGACTTATTAGTGCAGAGAAAATAAGCTTTGTACGAACTTTTTGTGGAAGTAATAAAAGCGACAGATTGCATAATAAAGGTCCACATACAAGGGGCAATATAAAGTGACGTTCTTTTGCATTAAGATTTTGTGCATCAACCTTAAACGCGCATGACAACCTCTGCTTCCCTCTGTGAAGGGCCTATCTTTTACTTTATGTTTTTACTATATGCTTGAGTCAAGGTGATCCTCACATTTCCCATTTTTCATTTTATCCTTTGGCAAGCTTCTTGTGTTTGAAAGATCATGATACATATATCCAATTGGGTGTAAGTTGGCATAGGCTATTATTGTTGACATCACCTAAATGTGAATATGTTGGGAGGTAACACAATAAGCCCCTATCTTTCTCAGTGTCCAGCTGAAACTCTATAACCACAAGTATTGCGTGAGTGTTAGCAATTATGGGAGACTACGAGATAGTTGAGTATGTGAGCTTGCTGAAAAGCTCTATTGTTGACTCTTTCTGATGTTACGGTAAATTGCAATTGCTTCAATGACTGAGATTATAGTTTGTTAGTTCCCAATGAAGTTTATGAACCATACTTGACATTGTGAATTGCTTATTACTTGAGCATAGGAAATCATATGACAAAATCTATATATGTTACTGTTATTAGAATGATCATGATGCCCTCATGTCCGTATTTTATTTTTATCGACACATCTATCTCTAAACATGTGGACATATTTTTTGATTTCGGCTTCCGCTTGAGGACAAGCGAGGTCTAAGCTTGGGGGAGTTGATACGTCCATTTTGCATCATGCTTTTATATCAATATTTATTGCATCATGGGCTGTTATTACACATTATATCTCAATACTTATGGCTATTCTCTCTTATTTTACAAGGTTTACCATGAAGAGGGGGAATGCCGGCAGTGGGATTCTGGCTGGAAAAGGAGCAAACGTTGAAAACCTATTCTGCACAACTCCAAAAGTCCTGAAACTCCACGAAACAACTTTTTGGATTTAATAAGAATTTATGAGCGAAAGAAATAGGCCAGGGGGGCCCACACCCTGTCCAGGAGACAGGGGGTGCCCCCTTGTAGGGCGCGGCCCCCTATCTCCTGGATCCTCTGGTGGGCCTCCGGCGTCCATCTTCTGCTATATCATCACTCTAACCCTGAAAAAATCATGGGCAAGCTTACGGGACGAAACTCCGCCGCCACGAGGCGGAACCTTGGCGGAATCAATCTAGGGCTCTAGCGGAGCTGTTCTGCCGGGGACACTTCCCTCCGGGAGGGGGAAATCACCACCAACTTCATCACCAACGATCCTCTCATCGGGAGGGGGTCAATCTCCATCAACATCTTCACCAGCACCATATCCTCTGAAAACCCTAGTTCATCTCTTTTATCCAATCTTGTATCAAAACCACAAATTGGTACCTGTGGGTTACTAGTAGTGTTGATTACTCCTTGTAGTTGATGCTATTTGGTTTACTTGGTGGAAGATCATATGTTTAGATCCTTTATGCATATTATTATCCGTCTGATTATGAACATGAATATGCTTTGTGAGTAGTTATGTTTGTTCCTGAGGACATGGGTGAAGTCTTGCTATTAATAGTCATGTGAATTTGGTATTCGTTTGATATTTTGATGAGATGTATGTTGTCTTTCCTCTAGTGGTGTTATGTGAATGTCAACTACATGACACTTCATCATTATTTGGGCCTAGAGGAAGGCATAGGGAAGTAATAAGTAGATGATGGGTTGCTAGAGTGACAGAAGCTTAAACCCTAGTTTATGCGTTGCTTCATTAGGGGTTGATATGGACCCATATGTTTAATGTTGCGGTTAGGTTTACCTTAATACTCCTTTTTGTAGTTGCGGATGCTTGCAATAGGGGTTAATCATAAGTGGGATGCTTGTCCAAGTTAGGGCAGTACCCAAGTGCCGGTCCACCCACATATCAAATTATCAAAGTAACGAACGCGAATCTTATGAACGTGATGAAAACTAGCTTGACGATAATTCCCAATGTGTCCTCGGGAGCTCCTTCCTCATTATTATAATTTGTCCAGGCTTATCCTTTGCTACATAAAGGATTGGGCCACCTTGCTGCACTTTAATCACTTTATTTACTTTTTGCTCGTTACTATTTATCTTATCACAAAACTATCTATCACCTACTATTTCAGTGCTTGTAGAGAAAACCTTACTGAAAACCGCTTATCATTTCCTTCTGCTCCTCGTTGGGTTCGACACTCTTACTTATCGAAAGGACTACGATAGATCCCCTAAACTTGTGGGTCATCAATGATGAACTCCTTGCTCTTGTGCTTCAAATGACAGTGTGCCGAACACTCAACTCTCTCTCACAGGATTTGGATTTGGTGGAAAGAGGATTTGAGTGGAAAGCAACTTGGTAAAGGCTAGAGATCAAGATTCATATGGTAGGAATGGAATATATTGGCCTCAACACATGAGTAGGTGGTTCTCTCTCAGAAAATGTAAGTTGGAAGTGTAGATTCGTTCTGATGGCTCTCTCCACGAATGAAGAGGAGGTGGAGGTGTATATATAGCGTCCACACAAAATCTAACTGTTACACACAACTTGCCAATCTCGGTGGGACCGAATTAAGAAACTCGGTTGGACCGATTCAGCAAATCTAGTGACCGTTAGGATTTTCGGTGGGACCGACATACAACTCGGTAGGACCGATATGGTTAGGGTTAGGGCATAACGTAATCTCGGTGAGACCGATTACACAAACTCGGTGGGACCGATTTTGGTAATAAGCTAACCAAAGAGTTGGTCAGGTAAACTTGGTGGGACCGGTTCGCTCATTTCGGTGAGACCGAAATGTTACGAAAAGGAAACAAAGAGTTTACATTGCAATCTCGGTGGGACCGATCGCTTATCTTAGTGGTACCGAAACCTTATGAAGGGAAACAGAGAGATTACAATCCCATCTCGGTGAGACCGAGATCCCTATCGGTGAGACCGATTCGCCTAGGGTTTGTGGCAATGGCTATGACATCTGAACTCGGTGGCACCGGATAGAAAGAATTGGTGGGGCCAAGTTTGACTTTTGGTTTAGATCGTATGTGGATGTGAGAAAGTAGTTGAGGGTTTTGGGGCATACCACTAAGCACTTTGAGCAAGAACCTCATTAAGCAACACCTCATCCCTCCTTGATAGTATTGGCTTTTCCTATAGACTCAATGTGATCTTGGATCACTAAAATATAAAATGTAGAGTCTTGAGCTTTGAGCTTGGGCCAATCCTTTTATCCTTAGCATTTTGAGGGGTCCACTTTTCTCATCCATGCCATGCATTCATTGACCTTTTCCTGAAATATTTATCTTGAAATAGTGTTAGATCAATGAGCTATATGTTGTTAGGAATTACCAAAACCACCTAGGGATAGTTGCACTTTCAATCTCCCCCTTTTTGGTAATTGATGACAACATATAGATCAAAGCTTCGACAAATGATAATAAGATTGAAAAACATTGTCGCTTTGAGAAGTATGTGATAAGCAAGAGCTCCCCCTAAATTTGTGCATAGTTTAAGATTTGCTTTGGACTGCAAATGCAAATGAGTTAGGATCATGAGTTAGTCTCCCATGTCACATACATCTTGGTGGAGCGCTCAAAATGATAATAATTAAAATACATGCACTCATCACCAAGCAAAGTGAATGATCATATAGAGATAAAAGGATAATGTCATCCAACAAGCATTAATGTAGAATATGATCAAACACATGATCATCCAAGTATCACACAGGCATAAAGTATATCAATCAAGCAAACAAAGTTCAACCACCAAAACAAGAGAGAATAAAAAGCAACGCTCTCTCTCGAAGCCTATGCTCTATACATTTTTCTCCCCCTTTGGCAACAAGTTACCAAAAAGTTCATAGAAAATGCATAGTACTAAATCGACTCTCAGGCTTGGTCTTCAGCTAGTGGTGTAGAGATAACGCCAAGGACGAAAGCATTAGTTGATGATGTTGGAGCTGGTGGAGTGATACGTCTCCAACGTATCTATAATTTTTGATTGCTCCATGCTACTTTATCTACTGTTTTGGACTATAATAGGCTTTATTTTCCACTTTTATATTATTTTTGGGACTAACCTATTAACCGGAGGCCCATCCCAGAATTGCTGTTTTTTGCCTTTTTCAGTATTTCGAAGAAACAGAATATCAAACGGAGTCCAAACAGAATGAAACCTTCGGGAACGTGATTTTCTCATCAGATAAGATCCAGGAGACTTGGACCCTCCGTCAAGAAAGCCACGAGGCGGTCACGAGGGAGGAGGGCGCGCCCCTCCCCCTGGGCGCGCCCCCCTACCTCATGGGCCCCTCGAAGCTCCACTGATGTACTCCTTCCTCCCATATATACCTGTGTACCCCCAAACGATCAGGGGAGGAGCTAAAAACCTAATTCCACCGCCGCAACCTTCTGTATCCACGAGATCCCATCTTGGGGCATGTTCCGGAGCTCTGCCGGAGGGGGCATCCACCATGGAGGGCTTCTACATCATCACCATGGCCCCTCCGATGAAGTGTGAGTAGTTTACTTCAGACCTTCGGGTCCATAGCTAGTAGCTAGATGGCTTCTTCTCTCTTTTTGGATCTCAATACAATGTTCTCCCCCTCTCTTGTGGAGATCTATTCGATGTAATCTTCTTTTTGCGGTGTGTTTGTTGAGACCGATGAACTGTGGGTTTATGATCCAGTATTATCTATGGAAAATATTTGATTCTTCTCTGAATTCTTTTATGTATGATTGAGTTATCTTTGCAAGTCTCTTCGAATAATCCGTTTGGTTTGGCCAACTAGATTGGTAGTTCTTCCAATGGGAGAAGTGCATGGCTTTGGGTTCAATCTTGCGATGTCCTTACTCAGTGATAGAAAGAGTTGCAAGGCACGTATTGTATTGTTGCCATCGAGGATAACAAGATGGGTTTTTTATCATATTGCATGAATTTATCCCTCTACATCATGTCATCTTGCTTAAGATGTTACTCTGTTTTCACTTAATACTCTAGATGCATGCTGGATAGCGGTCGATGAGTGGAGTAATAGTAGTAGATGCAGAATCGTTTCGATCTACTTGTCTCGGACGTGATGCCTATATACATGATCATCGCCTAGATATATACTCATAACTATGCTCAAATCTGTCAATTGCTCAACAGTAATTTGTTCACCTACCGTAGAATACTTATGCTCTCGAGAGAAGCCACTAGTGAAACCTATGGCCCCCGGGTCTATTCTCATCATATCAATCTATATCACTTTATTTACTTGTTTTGTTCTTACTTTACCTTTACTTTTTACTTTGCATCTATCTATCAAAAATACCAAAAATATTATCTCTATCAGATCTCACTCTCGTAAGTGACCGTGAAGGGATTGACAACCCCTAAGCGTTGGTTGCGAGTTGCTATCGTGTTGTGCAGGTACGAGGGACTTGCGCGTGACCTCCTACTGGATTGATACCTTGGTTCTCAAAAACTGAGGGAAATACTTACGCTACTGTGTTGCATCATCCTCTCCTCTTCGGGGAAAACCAATGCAAGCTCGAGACGTAGCATGGAGTAGGTGCTGGAGCTGGTGGCATTGAAGCTGTAGCTGGTGCAGATGAAGTTGCTCTTGTGTCTGGAACAGGCACTGCAGCTGATCTCTGAGCTCTGGGCACTCTAGAAAATGCATCAGTGGTTGTCTTGCCCTTCCTCTCCTGCATGTCATCTTGGAGTTGCTCAACAACTGACTGTATCTCAGTGACCTTCACATCCAGGTCATAGAAATTTTGCTCCATGATCCTCTCCAGGCTCTCTTGGTTTTGAGTCAGGGTGGCCAACCCCTTCTCAATTCTTAGAGTGGAGGCAATCAAGTAGCCAAGCTGATCTTTCTTGCACTTCAGGAAGAACTGAGATGCCTCATCAATGGTTTGCATCTTGGCAGCCTTTTTAGTCCTTGCCTTCTCCTTCTTTGCTTGTGCTTGCACGGAAGATGGTTCATCTTCATCCATAACCACTGCGTTGTCCTCAAAATCTGGATAGATAGGCATGTGATCCTTGTCCAATAGGTATGCGCCACTACCCATCTTGGAGTTAATTAGCTCCTGGTTTTGTGGGTTAGACCCACAACTTCTCTTCTAGTCTGCAACTGTCCTCTTGATAGTTTCCACTATGAGGCTCATGACCTTGAACTTTTGAGGCACATCAAATATTTGAAGCAGATTGATAGCATGGCCTCTGATCATCTTGTGATCACCTGACTTAGGCAAAAGAGTGTGCCTGAGGATCCAGTTGATGGTTGGCAGTTTTGGCAGAAGGTAATGTACTGATCCAAACTTGTGTGTTTTAATAACAGCATCTGGGATCTCCTTGTACATATGTGCCATAGAGTTGTGATCCTTCTTCTTCTTGGCATAGACATCCAAGTCATCCTCTTTCTCCTTAGGTGCATTGATCAGATTAGCCCATTCTTCAAAAGTTGATTGGTACCTAGTACTTTTAGACATCCATACTATCCTTCCATCTGGATAGAAGTGTGTTGTGGAGTAGAACTGCATTATAAGCTCATCATTCCACTTTGTGAGCTTCTGCCCAACAAAGTCAGCCACTCCACAAGCACTAAAACTGTCATACACACCAGGATAGTTCTCTTCATTCTCCTTGATATATTTCTAGTCCACCCATCTCATGTCACAGACAATTGGCTTCTTGTCAAGCAGCACTGTCTCATAGAAATCCTGCCGTTCCTTTGTATGGAACATGTAGTCCACAACAGTTTTCCTCCAGACTGCATAGGGATTAGTCAACCTCCACTATCTGAGTCCTGCATCCTTTCTCACCTTCATATCCTCAGCTACAGGATGAGCATCATTGTGATCTAGAATTTTGGGCTTCAACTTTCTCAAGTCATGTTCCTCATCATCTTCTTCTTCAACAACAACTTCTGGCACTGGGGCCTTGTTCTTTTCTCCAGGAAGAATATTCCTAGTATTCCTCTTGGGTGCAATTTTAGTCTTTGGAGCAGCTGCCTTACGTCCTTCTTTGGGCTTTGATGAAGCAACCCCTCACCTGATGGCATCACCCATAAGCTTCTGAGCTTTAGGTGCTGGTGCAGCAACCTCTTGTTCTTCATATTCCATCATGGAAGGCTTTCCAACAACCCTGTCCATGGTCTTCTTGACCCTTTCCTTCCTCTTCTTCCCTTCCTCAGCAGCCTCTTTGGGTTCAGATTCCAAAGGTACTTGAGTGGAGGCTCTAGTCTTGGACATGGGAATTCTTCTAGCAGGTGCTTTGGTTCTCATTCCAGGCTTAGTGACAGTAGCTGTGCCATATTCCTTCTTGAGCACCTTCTTCTTGGAAGTGGCCTCATCCTCTACAGCCACATAGTCTTCATCTTCAGACTCTGAGGTTTTCTTCTTTCTGGCCCTGGTGGCTGCCTTAGGCAAGTTGCTGGGTGTGCTAATGCTACCATCATAGCTGCTAGAGGGACTAGTGCCCTCACTCATGTGAACCTACTCCTCAGACTTGTTCTGACTGTCACTTTGATCAGACATGTTGCAAACACTGATAGCAGACCTGTGAATAGATATAGATGAGGTAGATAGGATGAGCATCACAAAATACAGAGGTTTTTGCAAAAGAATGAGTTAAAAACTTACTTTTAGTTTTCCATAGAAAGCATTTCGGATCTACCGAATTGTAAACTTGGTGATACCAAAGTAGCTGTAGGAACCTAAACTAGTGAACTCGGTCAGACCGAGTCACAGTTCGGTGGCACCGAGACTGCTAGGGTTTCACAAAGTCCTGAACTCGGTCACACCGATTTGCATTTCTCGGTCAGACTGAGAATCACATGTGCAATGGCCTTGGCAAAATCGGTGGAACCGATTTCTACAACTCGGTCGGTCCAAGATGGTTTCGGCGAAAACCTAACCCTAAGTTTCTAATCCAAACCTAATCTACGGAGTGTTTTTACTGGATAAAGTGATCTCAATCGTGGCAAGATACATGGCGAAAACAATGTGCTAGGAATCGGAGTTAGATTAGCACAAGGATCAAGTCCACACCCTAGTTTGGCGCTGGACTCGCTACGGCGGCAACGGCGGAGATGATTCCCGTTGACAGCGGCGGAGACCAGTGGTGGGAGGCAGCTGGCGAAGAGGAGGACGATCCAGAGACCCAGGAGGCAGAGCGTGGGCGAAATAGTTCGGAGAAATTTCCAAATTTTTTGCCCGTGGATATATATAGCCCGACCCTGTCGGTGTGACCGAGTGGAACAACTCGGTGGCACCGAGATGCATATCTGCAAGCAATTACTGCAACTCGGTGTGACCGAAAAGTTCAAATCGGTTGCACTGATATTGAAAAACTAGATCGACTTAGTGATCTCGGTATGACCGAAATGGAAGAATCGGTCAGACCGAAACGCACAAAGAAGTTTTGCAAGTTTAAGTCTATGACAAATCGGGGACTCCGAGTGCTCCTCACACATAGTGGTTTGAATCTGACTTGATCAAATTTTGTGATGCAGCATGAATAGAGTTTGAGACAAGAAAAGCATAGATAGCTAGAGAAGGTTCTTAGGCATTCTTGTCCATCCACTTGGCAAAAAGAAAAGAATCGAAACAATCAAAACAACAAGTGGATGTCCTCGAATGAGTAAATATGCAACCAACATGATCACACAATAAAATGACAAATGAAATATGTGGCAAAGCATGCACAACCATTCTAGCATCTATCAAGCAATTGGCGATGACTAGGTCATCTATGTATGAGTATATTGACTTAGGAGTCAAATGAGAACATTTTATCATAGGTCATACTCATCGTTTAAGCTCAAGTGGGGTTACCACTTTTACATAATGCATTGATGTGTTCACACCATTAGAGTTGCTTTAACTCAATTTTTAGAGTAAAGCTCCCCCTAGATGTGAGATCCCCCCTTAGAGGAATGAACCGACCTTGGGTTTTGTCGATGTTGACTTCATGTAGGTGTTGAAGATGTGGATGCTCAATGTTGATCTAGATCATTTGGAGCAATCCTTTGGAGTGAGTTGCACTTTCAATACCTACACGGGTTAGTCCCACAAGGAACAAACAAGGATATCCATAGACATAGAGTGATGCACACACAAAATGATGTCTATGAAAGCATTAGGTTACCTTGTCCCTTGTCTTACCAACAAGAGGGTTTGTGACTCCATGAACTAGTGCAAGATGTGGAAGTTGATTGCACTTGTCCTTGCCAAAATGATATGAGTGAAGTATGTTGGCGGAGTCACCCTCAAGAACTCTCTAGTTCTTCTTCTTCGGGATCCACACCATCTTGATGGGAATCCTTGGGGTTGTAGTCGTACTTGATGAAGTAGAACTTGACGTAGTCTTGGGAACCCACTTGACCAAGGCCTTGGGAGCTTCTTCAAATGCATCAATCTTCTCTTGAAGCTCATCCTTGCCTTTTTGCTTGTGGTCTTGTGGTGGAAGGTCATCTTGAGCTCGTGTCCCTTTGAAGGAAGTAGGATCATACTTCTCTTGTTGAGGAACAAACTTCGTCTTGGAGTACTGATCTTCTTTGCACTCAACTCCATTGTCATTGAACTTTCGTTCAAAACCAACACCTTGGTTCTTCCGGTGCCTTCCTTGCTTGCGTACAATTTCCTCGAATTGCTTACTCCTGGAAAGGCTCTTGTAAACACCTTTCTATATAGTTCCCTTCAATAAGCTATTTTTTTTGCTCAAGTATAACTTGGCTAAGAGAATCACTAGTGGAATCAAGAGAACTACTAGGAGCAACGACATTAGATTTAACATGATTGTTGTTACTACAAGAGGAAGAATCCTTCTTGTTCTTGTTACTAGACTTGACTTGAGGCATGTAAGTAGATAAGAGTAAACGCTTGGCAATGTAAGAAGAACTTTTCTTGTGAAGATCATCATTGATTGCCTTTAGGAACTCATGCTCTTGCTCACGATTGAGCTTTTCAAAGCGTAACTTCTCATGAGTCCTTAAAAGTTCTCGATGATCCCCTAAGATAGTTTCATGAGATAAATTAAGAGTGTTTAGTTCTTTAGTTAGAAGCTCAATCTTCTCCTTATCATTCTCATTCATTTTATCTTGATTAGCATGATTAATTGACGTTTCATCATAGTATTCATCACTAGAGTTGTCAACAAGTAAATCATCATCACCTAACAAGTCATCTTCATCACTATTGAAATCAACATACTCGGGATGTGTTACCTTTGGGCCTTTAGCCATGAAGCATCTCCAAGTCCTTCGTTTGGTGAATCAAATATGTCGTAGGAGTTGGTTGACACAAGTGAGGGAGTCCTGGATTAGGGGGTATCCGGACAGCCGGACTATATACATCATCCGGACTATCGAAGCGTGAAGATACAAGACTCAAGACTTTGGCCCGTGTCCGGATGGGACTCTCCTTTGCGTGGAAGACAAGCTTGGCGATCCGGATATTATATTTCCTTCCTTGTAACCGACTCCAGGGAAACCCTAGCCCTCTTCGGTGTCTATATAAACCGGAGAGGATGGTCCTTAGAAGGCCGATCACAATTACAATCATACAATCATAGGCTAGCTCTTAGGGTTTAGCCTCTACGATTTCATGGTAGATCTACTCTTGTACTACTCATATCTTCAATATTAATCAAGCAGGAAGTAGGGTTTTACCTCCATCGAGAGGGCCCGAACCTGGGTAAACATCGTGTCCCTTGCTTCCTGTTACCATCGGCCTAAGACACACAGATCGGGACCCCCTACCCGCGATCCGCCGGTTTTGACACCGATAAGAAGTGCTAGACCGGCAACACCTTCATCTTGAGTATGTTCAGAGTCGGAGTGATAGCTTCTCTCGGAGTGATTGTCGGACTTGGAGCTGGATACCCATTCACCAACATGAGCTTGATGTCTTCGTTTTGTGTAGCTCCTTGATGACTTGTCCTTCCTTTCCGAATCCTTGCTTCTCCGGGATTTTCTTTGTTCATAACGATCATCTCTACTCCTTCTCTCTCTTGGTGGTGATTCTTCTCTTCGACTTCTCCTCTTAGGTGATTCTTCTCTTCTTTTGTAGGGAGTCGCACACTCATTGGAATAGTGTCCGGGTCTTCCACAATTGTAGCAGTTACGCTCTCGACTAGAAGATCTTTTGTCATTGTAGGACCTTGACTTGGAGCTTCTCTCTTTGCTTCTACTCTTGTAGAACTTGTTGAAGTTCTTCACCATTAGGCTCAATTCTTCATTGAAGGTTTGTTTCTCACTTGATAATGTGGGGGGTTCACATGAGGCTTTGTAAGCACCACTTGACTTGTTGTGGAGCTCCTCCTTATCTTTGAGTAACATCTCATGAGCAACAATTCTTCCAATGACTTCCGTTGGCTTGAGATTCTTGTAATTGGGCATCATTTGGATCAATGTGCACACGGTATCATATTTTCCATCCAATGCTCTTAGGATCTTCTTGATGATGAATTTGTCGGTCATCTCTTCACTTCCTAAGCCGACAATCTCATTTGTAATGAGAGCAAGCCTAGAGTACATTTCAGCAATGCCTTCACCATCCTTCATCTTGAACTTGTCCAGTTGACTTTGTAGCACATCCAACTTGGATTCCTTGACGGAGTTGGTACCTTCGTGCATATCAATCAAAGTATCCCAAATTTCCTTTGCATTCTCAAGACGGCTGATTTTGTTGAATTCTTCGGGGCACAATCCGTTGAAGAGGATATCACAAGCTTGAGCGTTGTATTGCAGCATCTTCAACTCATCCGCGCTAGCTTCACGGTTCGGTTCTCCCCCATCAAAGAAGTCACCTTGCAAGCCAATACACACAATAGCCCAAACGGCGGGGTTATGTTCGAGAATATGCATTTTCATCTTATGCTTCCAACTAGCAAAATTTGTACCATCAAAGTAAGGACCTCTACGGTGGTAGTTTCCCTTGCTAGATGCCATACTCTCCTAGGTTGTGAAACCAAGGCTATGACCACCAAAAGCTATGGAAATCAAAGCAAATGGAGACCAAGTCTCTGATACCACTTGTAGGATCGGAAGTATGTCTAGAGGGGGGGTGATTAGACTACTTGACCAAATAAAAACTTACCCTTTTCCCAATTTTAGTTCTTGGCAGATTTTAGCTAACTTGGCACAAGTCAAGCAATCTTAACACAATTCAAGAAAGCATGCAAAGAGTATATGACCAGAGGAAAGTAAAGCATGCAACTTCCAAGAATGTAAAGGGAAGGGTTTGGAGAATTCAAACACAATTGGAGACATGGATGTTTTTGTCGTGGTTTCGATAGGTGGTGCTATCGTACATCCACGTTGATGGAGACTTCAACCCACGAAGGGTAACGGCTGCGCGAGTCCACAGAGGGCTCCACCCAAGAAGGGTCCACGAAGAAGCAACCTTGTCTATCCCACCATGGCCATCGCCCACGAAGGACTTGCCTCACTAGTGGTAGATCTTCATGAAGTAGGCGATCTCCTTGCCCTTACAAACTACTTGGTTCAACTCCACAATCTTGTCGGAGGCTCCCAAGTGACATCTAGCCAATCTAGGAGACACCACTCTCCAAGAAGCAACAAATGGTGTGTTGATGATGAACTCCTTGCTCTTGTGCTTCAAATGATAGTGTCCCCAACACTCAACTCTTCTCACAGGATTTGGATTTGGTGGAAAGAGGATTTGAGTGCAAAGCAACTTGGGAAAGGCTAGAGATCAAGATTCATATGGTAGGAATGGAATATCATGGACTCAACACATGAGTAGGTGGTTCTCTCTCAGAAAATGTAAGTTGGAAGTGTAGGTCCGTTCTGATGGCTCTCTCTATGAATGAAGAGGAGGTGGAGGGTTATATATAGCCTCGACACAAAATCTAACCATTACACACAACTTGTCAATCTCGGTGGGACTGAATTAAGAAACTCGGTCGGACCGATTCAGCAAATCTAGTGACCGTTAGGATTTTCGGTGGGACCGACATGCAACTCGGTAGGACCGATATGGTTAGGGTTAGGGCATAACGTAATCTCGGTGAGACCGATTACACAAACTCCGTGGGACCAATTTTGGTTATAAGCTAACCAGATAGTTGGTCAGGTAAACTCGGTGGGACCGGTTTGCTCATTTCGGTGAGACTAAAATGTTAAGAAAAGGAAACAGAGAGTTTACATTGCAATCGAGGTGGGACCGTTCGCTCATCGCGGTGGTACCAAAATGTTACGAAGGGAAACAGAGAGATTACAATACCATCTCGGTGAGACCGAGATCCCTATCGGTGAGACCGATTTGCCTAGGGTTTGTGGCAGTGGCTATGACATCTGAACTCGGTGGAGTCAGATAGAAAGAATCGATGGGGGCCGAGTTTGACTTTTGGTTTAGGTCATATGTGGATGTGAGAAAGTAGTTGAGGGTTTTGGAGCATATCACTAAGCACTTTGAGCAAGAACCTCATTAAGCAACACCTCATCCCTCCTTGATAGTATTGGCTTTTCCTATCGACTCAATGTTATCTTGGATCACTAAAATATAAAATGCAGAGTCTTGAGCTCTGAGCTTGAGCCAATACTTTTATCCTTAGCATTTTGAGGGGTCCACTTTTCTCATCCATGCCATGCCATTCATTGATCTTTTCCTGAAATATTTATCTTGAAATAGTGTTAGCTCAGTGAGCTATATGTTGTTAGGAATTACCAAAACCACCTAGTGATAGTTGCACTTTCAATGGCGCCTAGGGTTTGGAAACCGTAGGGGAGGGGGGTTCCTCCACCTTGCTTGGGGGGAAAGTCTCCCCCTCCTGGCCGCCCCCCCCCCTCTAGATGGGATCTAGAGGGGTCGGCCCCCTCTCCCCTTCACCCCATAAATAGAGGGGGGTGGGAGGGCTGCTAGACCCCTTCCCCTGGTGCAGCCCTCTCCCTCCCCAACACCTCCTCCTTCGTAGTGTTTGGCGACCCTGCTGGAGAACTACAAGCCCCCACTAGTAGAAAAAGGGCCATACGAACCGGTTCGTGAGGGCCATTGGTCCCGGTTCCTGAACCGGGACTAAATGGTCGTCACTAAAGCCCTGACCCTTTCGTCCCGGTTCACCTAGGAACCGGGACAGATGGGGGCTCCACGTGGCCGCTGCCGCTTGCCCAGGCAGGGGACCTTTTGTCCCGGTTGGTTCCACCAACCGGGACCAAAAGGCTTCCACACGTCAG